>NW_028278162.1:0-300000 GCF_059751315.1 Micrasema longulum | reverse complement strand
TAAGATAAATCAATTAATTTATTGATAAATGCCTTTTGGACTTTTACATCATCGTTTAAAAATTCGCAATTATTAATTATTTTCCAGGACACAGGACTTGATCATCACAGGCATGAAATATATCTAAATCATCACTGCATTGATTTTCAAGCCGCTGCATACAATTAATTAGGGATATGTACGATAATAACGTAATTCATAGTTTATATTTGTATTTTTTGGACGTTATACAATGTAAATAATAAAATATTTTATTTTTATTTTTATTTTCTTTTATTTAGGAAACATACAGTACAGTTACAAAGTTTAATATTTTACACAATTAGACTTAACTCTAATGGACCAGTGAAGTTTCCATATTATAAAGCAATTATATGTACTAAGGTTAATTATGAAAGTATAAAAAAGAGAACGAAAAAGAAAAACATAAATAAAAATTGTTTAAAAATTGAAATTTAAGTAAAAAAAAGATATTTCTAAGTTTGTAGTTTGTAGTGAGTATTTACAAATGGAAATAATATTAAAAATTAAGAAAATTTCTAAGAGTAATTAAAAATTAAGAATTGAAATAAAGAATGAAACATGCTCGGATGTAAAAATAAAATAAAATAGTAATAACACATTTAAAAAAAAAAAAAGGATAAACATAAATGTACCCATATTTATTTTAAGGGATTCAAAGAAACGATGAGAAGAATCTTTAAGTGAAATATAAGACAATAAATTTAAGTCAATTTAAAAAACATCTTCAAAATTAATGACACATTATAGTAAGAGCAGCAATATATTGATATTATATACATATATAATATAAGTAATTAAAAGTTGTTTAAAAGTAAAAAAACATGCCAATGCAGCAGAGAAAAAATAAGAAAGAAAATATACAACTTATAGTGTATCAAACTGTAAATAATTATTGTGATAGAATGTGGAATGACCAGTGAATGACCAATATGTATGTATAGATATATTTGTATATTTGAAAAGATTTTTTTCCTGTATTTTATGTTTCTTGTTCTTTTTCATTACCTTTCCCCACGTTATGGTGCATAGGGCACTGTGTTGGTACATCAATCGCAGCGTGTTTTAATCATTTTTCTTTCATGAAGGTAAGATGATCAGCCTTTCTCAGATTATGAAATATTCAAGCGTACAAAAAACATTATTAAATAAAGATTTCAAATCAACCATGTCGGAAATCGAACCCGAGACCTCTTGCATAGCAGACAAAAGCGCTGACCACTACACTTCGAGGCCAAAATTTTATGTTTTCTGTGTAAAAAAAAGAAGCATTTTGTTAAGTCATCGCTTCAGTTCGTTTTTATCCAACAGACCAAAACACAAATATGCAGAAATAGAGCTTTAAAGTTTTTTTTTTACTAAATAGGGATAAATGATGACCACAACTCGATTCAAAATTCGTTTTAAAAACTCCAAAATATATATTTTTTTAAATATTTCATTCTAATTTTATAAATTAAAACTTTCTCAGAACTCATGTACACGGAACTCAATTTCGTTTAAATTGGTATGTTGGACAAAAACGAACTAAAGCAACGAAGTGTCATCGGCACCGGTTACCCCAGAGGGGCCACGTTATTTAATGTGTCATTTCGTATAAAATGCTAAAAATAAATAAATTTAATAAATTAATGGATTTGATTAACAATTATGTATGATGAAATAAAAATTTGAAATGTTCGACGTCGCATCTGCCGGCAATCGAATCTGAAAACTCGGGACGGTAGGCAAACGCAACCAGCAGGCTTGTTGTCACAATTTCGTTTCGTAAATTCGTTCGTTCGCTATATATCCATCTCATTCTAACGCAATCTAAACCATATTTCGCTCTCGTTCCCTCTCATACGATACGAATGAATTTACTAAACGAATTAGTTACAGCATAGGGCATCAGTGCACCACGAGGCGGAATAATTTTTAACTCTATTTTCCTTCAATACGTATCTTCTTATTTGGGTGATCCCGTGAAAGTTGGATTCGTTCCGACGTTTCGGCTAATGGTAGCCAAAACGGCAGGACCTATCTTCAGAGTAAATTTTATAATTTGTAGAAAAAATATTTGGTTATGTACTCTTAATTTATAACGTGTCGCAGTCGGCCCGTCGTCTTCGTTTATGTTATTTGGGTGTCTAAGTGAGCGCCTTGAAAAGTTGGCTATAGCGGAACTCTTTAGAGACACAGGACATATTTTTGTGTTAGAACCAAAGATTTTGCACAAACCCAGAAATTATATTACACGAATAATAAAAGAGGCAATACAAATACACATACACCCAAATAACATAAACAATGACACATTTATTTTACACTCAGAAAACAGAAAACACTCGTCCATGGTTCTGGAATTCTGTAATAATTAATATCAATAGTAAAGCTACCAAGAAGTTGGATTAATACTTCGTATCAGAAAGACTAACTTTACAATTTTAGTCAAGGGGCCAGTTGCACCAAAAAAATTGTTTTTTTATGATCTTTTTAAAACTTTATTATATTGCTAAATGACTGGTGATATTTACCACGGAAAACTTTGTAAAAGGTCCTTTAGCAAAAATAATTGAATTCAATTACTATTATATTTATTTATTTAAAACTTTAAGCACAAAGAATAAGTACTTCGGTGAATTTATTGCTGAAAGCAATATCTTTCAGCCACCAAAAGAACAGAATGGTCAAAAGAAGAGTTGGTCAAAATATTTTGCTAAAAAACGAAAATATATATCAAAAGATACATACACGGAAAAAAAATTATTAAAAATATCAGCTGTTTTTTAATGGGAAGATAAGGCTTGCACATATTAACTTAAAAAAGTACATTATGTTATACATTTTAAAGGATGAGGAATGTGGAATCAGATAAAGGAAGTTTGGAAGGGAGATAAAGAGGAACCAAGGAAAGAAAACGAAAAAAAATAATTAAAAGATAATAAAATACAGGAAGTTTAGGATTCCGAGGATATCTAGTAATATTTCAGGCATTTCTTGAAAGTGGCTCGAGAAGGTGCATTTTTTATATGAACAGATGGCTTATTTCTAAGTTTAGCACCTTGAACGGAAAAGGAATAGCTGAAAAATGATGTGCTTTGTCGAGGAATGGAAAGTGTTCTCTCCTGAGAAGAGCGAAGTGAAAGACCATGATCAGAAAGGTAAATGAAAGCCTAAGCAAGATATTTTGGAGCGCAAGGGCTGTGAGAAATATTATAAAGAAGTGAGAGAGATTAAAAGTCTATGCACTGATAAAAACAAAGCTACTTGAGTTCGGAGCGAAAGAGTTAGGGAACATGGTCATACTTTTTGAGATTGAAAATAAAGCGGATGTTTTGATTCTACAAACGCTCCAGACGATGTATGAGTTCCGTATTGGCGTCAAGATGGCAAATATTAGCATAGCACAGAGAAGACAATATAATAGATTAGGACTTTTCGTTGTGGTTGGAAGAAAATTCTCAAGCCTTTTCAGTGAATGGAGGGTGCGATAAAGCTTCTTCCTAACCTCAGCACTATTAAATTTTAAATTCTATATCCTAACTGTTTTTGAATGATTTAATTTTTTAGTAAAGATATCCGTCTCGAAGATGTTACGAAAGCGATGAAACCGGTCACTAGTTATTCCAAATTTGTGGATTTGAGTATTTTATTTTTATTTTTAAAGGACCCGCTAAGCTTCTATTTAGAGGTTTGTCAGCGCGTGGGATAGAGGGGATATGGAAGGAGGTAATGGAAAATACACCACAACACCCAGGCCAATTGAGAAAAAATATTTCTTGGATTTTTTTCTTGCAACTGGCGGGAATCGAATCCGCGACGCCAGTTTCACAGTTGGCCGTCTAATCAACTGCGTCACGGCGCCTGTCAAATCGTTTGTATTTTATTTTTATAGTACATTACAAAAACTTTCACAAAGAATTATCACTAACAAACTTGCATGTTTTAAAAATAGTTAAGTATAAAAAACTAAGTTAAATAAGTGTTGTGTTTTCATCGAAATGTACAAAACAGGTCACATGTAAAAGTAAGAGAAAACAACCCATGTTTACCGAGCATTAAACTTTTTTTGACTTAACTTAAATTATGTTAAAAGTTAAAAGTTTAGTGAAGTTTCCAGTTCGTTAAATTAGGCAGAAAAGTTTTACCTTATTTTTTGTGAGCAACTCATTTTTCCAATTCTAACGAAAATGCAATAATGATTTACATTCAAACATTTTTTTATAGAACAATCGAGCCGATGATGTTAAGTGATGTCATGATGGGAGGTCATTTGTTTGCCATGCAAAAGGTTTCGGATTTCTGTCATGGCTGACATTAAATATTCATCGTGAACATTTAGGAGAAAGAAATGTGGAAGTCCAAGCATTTACAGGGCTTATGCCATGTCGCTGGCTGGTTAAAGTGGTCACTTTACATTCATTATGCTGCCTATATTCTAAAATTCATATTTCTCCCATTTTATGTCCGGCCGATAAAAAAGTATAAAAATTGTGGAATATTTACAGGCGGTGCTTAGTAGGTGACATAATTTTGTCAGATGAATCTTACCCACTACTATAAACATTACAGCTCTTTCATTTTTAAAAAAAATTACCATATGGAAGAATCGAAGAAACATGGATGTTCAAACATACGCAGAATAGCTCTAATATGTTATCTCGATTCTTGATAATGCCCTAGGGCAGTGGTCGGAAAACTCTTAAGTCAAAAGACCCAAAGATCAGCATTACGACGATTAAGATTTCTTTTGAGAGCCAAATTTCTTTTCGTTAAACTGTTCCTCTTCAACTTCAAAGCCAACTAACCTTATCTCTCTGTTGTGGAGTAACCATTCTTTAAATTGGCGATGTAAAGGAGATTTAATGACAATTTTGTTGACAATCTTGATCATCAAATCTGTAACATTAAAAAATTTTCGCCTCTTGATGAAGATGCAACGGTAAAAAAGCATCTCGGGATTAATTTTTGCACCGAAAAAAGAAAAAAACCGTTCTCACCTCTGTAATAATTTTAGCTCCATATGTTGAAATTGAAATAATTTCTTCAAGTTAAATATGATGCTTCTCCGTGCATTCGACTATAGTATTTGCAATATCCTCAAAAATTCAAAAGGCAATAGTCCTAGAAGTTCTTCTGTAGAACCTTTAGACTAAATAATTTGAACAAAAGTGTAACTTACGCTGAGCCGCACTCGAGTGGCTAAAGAGCCGCATGCGGCTCGCAAGCCGCGGTTTACCGACCACTGCCCTAGGGGATGAAATCCAGTCCTTGTCTACAAACATTCGATAAACAAGAAATATTGTTGATCAAAACGGTGTTATAACAATGAAATATTTTCATTGTCCGAGACTGCACTATGAACGTAAGACAGATCACCTTGCCTTCGTGTAACAAATAATCGAGGTACGCTGTGATTGGTGAACTAATGTAGTCCCCTATGCAACATTCGATGTGGGTAGTGGAATCATGGCGTATACATCATACCGGCCACTGTAAATATATATTTTGTCTAAGAAGATCCTTGGAGATTTGTACAAAATAAACGCCAAATCAATAAATAAATAAAATCCTTTGAGTTTCATAAAATTGTTTCATTGATAGATTACCTAAATAAACGAGATTTATAAATTTTTGAAAAGGTTTTTTTTTCAATTCTCATCAAGGTCACAAAACAGAAAATGGACTATTTTTTTCCTACGGTCAATTTGTTTTATCCGTAAACGTTTTAATATAATGAATATTTTTACGTGAGTTAAACAAAACCTGAATTTATTTTATAACAAAGTCGAAATATTCTAGAGCGGCATAGAAACAAAACATTAAAATGTTTAGTG
The DNA here is from genome assembly GCF_059751315.1 of Micrasema longulum. Lineage (NCBI taxonomy): Eukaryota > Metazoa > Arthropoda > Insecta > Trichoptera > Brachycentridae > Micrasema > Micrasema longulum. The sequence goes on along the minus strand of NW_028278162.1, from coordinate 294,160 downwards.
TTTTACTAAGAATGTAATGTTTATTAAAACATAATATAAAGCTCACCATTTTCAAATAATAGCAATAACGTGTTAAGTAGTCTTATAAATGGCTTCATTAGCAAATTTTAATACACAAACCGTTGAAACTCCTCGCCTCATTTATATTCTTAAATTACCATAATAAGTAATATCTCATCTCGCTTATCTTGACAGGCAACATATTGAATTAATTTCAGACATTAATCAGACCAATAAGACGTAGTTCACGTAGTAGCAATTACCTTTATTCATTGTTTTCCAAATGTTTACCATGAATTATTATTATTTTCTTAATTGAGTTTTGAGAGTAAGTGCTTGTGGAGAATATTTAGTATAAGTTGATTCTATTTCATAACTAATATTGAAGTCCGGAATGAACGCAGCAGTCTCCTATAACGAGCGTTTTGAGGGTGCAGTGAAAGTACTTCTTCCACATAGCTGAAACCGTTTTAAAAACCGTGGGTCTTCCTACCGCTTTCACTCATACAAATGTTTCTTTTGACTATAAAAGAATTACTTTTTTTAAATGTTCAATTTCAAGTATCTCGATTTTGATCAAATGTAATTGTACTACTTACACTGCCCCTTTCATTATGAGTTTGGCAAATATACGGAGGGCCTTTGTGTCAAAACCCAAAACTGCAATCTGTCGTCGCATCACAGAAATCTGCGAGCTCCCACGACGAATCGCAAGAACTTGCGAATTGATTCGTAATCTTCTTTTGTTTTTTTCCTACACCCTTTTATCAATAACAGCAGTGCAACACTCTTTTTACGATCCATGCAGGGTTGCCAATTTGTGAGGAATTCCCTAAACTATGGGGAATCTCAACTGAATTCGGGATTTTGTTGGGTTCGGTATAATGCGGGGAAAATGCGGAGATTGTCGAATGAGCACATTAGGTACTAGTACAAACGGCTGCTTGCGTTTTGTTTTATTTTCTTTCAAAATATTAACGGTTTTGTTGTTAAAAGTTGTTGATAAAAAAGCGCAAATAATCTTAAGGTAGGTTATTAACGAAATTCCCACAAACGTCCCCTCGAAATATCGAGGATGATTACACATTAAGATTTTATTGTTTGAATTTACAAATATTGTAATATTATATGTGCATAAATGGAAAAGTTACCGATGGTGGACCTTCGCTACACTCACGATTCTAGGCAAATTTTATTGAAACTGCTTTTTCTTTCTTGAGATAATTATGTGGGGAATTTGTGGGGAATTGGGACTTCGTTTTATCCCCATTTGGGTGATTCGATCTAGATATTTGGGGAATTTGGAAAGTTAGCATTGGCAACACTGGATCCGTGTCACTATCTAGTTTTAAAAAGAAGTTCGGTACGGTTGACGATCGTCGAAGGAATAGTCCTGGTCACTCGAACCGTGGGAGTGAGACGCCTTGCCGCACGAAATCGCACCGCGACAATAAGAAAATATTTCTTCTTTTTTTACTTATTTAACTAATAAAAGCCTATAAAAAACTACCAAGAAAAAAAAATCTGCTCATTATTAGTAGCATAAAAAATACTTTTAATTTTGTAATTTTGAATTCCCGCCAAAACTGTGATTCCATTGGCCACGCCCCTAATACGTCACAATTCATGTTTATTTTTTCCTGCCATTGAAATTTGTGTAGAACAATTTCACGAATCTTGACGTCTCAACAACCAAGGCCAAACACGTCGCGTTTTTCTACGAACGTATTTTTATAGATTTTAAAAAAATATTTATGTATGAAAATTTTTCTGCACAATATCAATATTGATTTTGAAAATACAATTAATTATTCTAAATCCATTTCACATAGTTAATCGGTATTCGTAATATGTTATATTTCCCTATTCGCGTCGCAGTTTTCTGCAACTCGCATTGCACCGATCTGCAGTTTTGTGTTTTGGCTCTTTGTCGGAAATTGTCATTCATCCTCATGAATGACCATATACGGATGGTAGTAAAAACTGAATTTACTTGCATCACAATAGCCTGTGTCCATTGAAGTCATTAAAAATAATTAATATTATCAGATTGGATTATTATTTTTATTTTTAATCTTGATAATGGGCACTCATTATTATCATTATTTAAAAATTTCTTAATTGCAACGCACTTTATATAAGTCACCAAAAAAAATCCTCTAATCATAAATGAAGCACTGCTTATTCGAAGGTTATTAACTACAAGCACGTACGACTTTCGCTCAGAGGCATCTCTTATTTATCGCACCAAGAGTGTTCAATATTTTGGAAGAGCGTATTAAGCTCTCAAAGACAAAAACTATCTTCAAGAAAGTAGTTAAGGACTAGATTTTCCTTAGTGGGAGGGATTTGAGTGGGAAACTCCTTGATGATTTTCCAAATGTTTGAGTTTACTGTTTACCATATTGATGTGCCATATATATATTTATGTATATTTGTTATATATGTATTTTACGTTAAAAATATATTTTTTATGTTTTTGATTTTATATTTGTGGTGATATACTCATGTGTCTGGGTCAATTGTCAATTGCTAGTCCCATCTCAACACAGGACTTTTAGTCCTATAGAGTTGGGACTTATGTCTCAAATAATGTGCAATAAACTTATGTAAATAAATAAATAATAATAATAATAATACATTTAATCAAGTCACAATAAAAGGATTGTTAGATTTTATAAATTCCCTTCGAATTAACCCTGGTAAATCCCATTTGATTGAAATTGCTCTATAGAGGTGCTGACCGAATTCTAAGAAAACGTTTATGTCAAATAAATCTCTTCTGTCATCAAAATAAGTTGCAGATAATTATATTTGCAATTAGTCGTTATTGTATTTAATGAGCACGAAACAGATTAAACCTTTAAAGCATGAAAAATATTAACAATTATAATTTTTTGTAATACTACGACGCGTCACTAGAAAAAACCGCATAACCACTAACCGTCCGGGTCTCATACTCGTATTTAATATTTTTCATAATAAAAAAAGGTATTATAAATACAGTATATTGTTCATAGGAATACAAACGAAATATTTTCGTATTAACACGAAACATTGCAGTAAAAAATAACTTTGAATAAATATTTCATGTTAACCTCATGCACGGCAACTTAATGCGCTAACTAATATATTACAATTTGAACATAAAATACGTTTTTCAAAAATAAAATAATATTAATAATTATTTATACAGAAAATTAACAGTCTGTATACGAGCTTTACATCTATGTAAGTACTATGATGGCCTCAACTTAGGCAGCGTTACCTATACTCTATACCTCTATACTGTAGCTCAATCACAAATAACTATCGACGTGCTAAAGTGACGTGATAACAATTTCTCACCATGGTTGTTTATCTTATTCGCGATCACAATGGAACGTCCGTGAACACCTAATATTAAATGTCAAAATATTTACGTTTCGCGACGTGTAATCCTGCTGCGCAATCACATCTTTGAATTTCACCAGTGTAAATATGGAAAATATTCCAAAACTGTTATTTTTATTTATGTATTTATTATTTATCATGCTGTTTATTGCATTTAACCGGCGGTTGGCAATTCAAATGTCAAAAAAAGCAGTCGCCATAGTAATTGTAATTCATTTTTCACTTTTTTGTATTAGGTACTCTTACTTTTTTGCAAATGCAATATATTGTATTATTTTTTTATAGTAAACGCCGATTTTTCACCAGTGAACTTGTTTTTTTTTTACGAAGAAAACAAAAAAAAATCGACACGAGCGTTGACTTAAAGATTACACACGCGTTAACTTAAGCATGTTCATTGTGATCGCTTAAATTCTTAGCATGTTTTTACGCACGTCGATAGTTATTAGTGATTGAGCTACTGGTTGTTTAATTAAAGTTGGCTTGCTCGCAAAACTCACACAAACGCATTTAAATTCTACAGGATGTTGATTAAATAATATATTATATTAAATTTTAACCAAATGTGCTATCTTTATTGTTTATCAATAAGTGTGTTTACATTGTTTCTCCAATATAATGTGTACTGTGCATTTTAATTACTCTATGTTAACTGTTATTATAATGAACACAAAATATTAAATAAAAAACATGTTTGTTTAAAAATAAATAAATATATTAACAAATTACAACAGGGATGAAGAATACCTTAAAGAAGGGAATGTGGAAGTCTAGGCATTTACAGGGCTTGTGATCTGTCAATGGCTGGTTATGCCTAGACTTCCATATTCCATTATTTAAGGTATTCTCCATCCCTGTTATAATTTGTTAATCTAATAACTCCCGAGGGGGTGAAATCCAGTCTTTTGCAAACATTTGGACAAACTCAAATATTGTAAATAAATGTATGCCATTTTCTTAAGAGATATTTTTTTTGGCTGAAACCTAAAAGAGATTTTTAAAAACATTTGATATAATATCAAGATTTTTTAAATCAGTATTCCGTACATTAAAAATGTTTTTGTGTAAGATTTTCGAATACGCCAGCACTAGATAATTGACCTATACATGATTTGATTAAATGAAAATATGTATTTATAAACCAGTGTTTTTAATCCATATCTGAATACATATACATCAAACACATTATTATATTTTTACTATTAAGAATCGCAGCCAAATTCAGACGAACGCAGAAGCATCCTGAGTATATTTTATTATCAAATTATTAGCAACTAACAAAGCAATAGTTGTCTATGTCATGCTCATAAGCGCGTCTGAGCGCGAGAGAGACGGAGATTAATTTCATAATGCGTATGCCGTGCGATGTCATACCATGAGCTTATTCACAGAAACTACACAATGCGTTTGTGTAAGGCCCGGTTGTTTGATCGTTAGTAAAAGTAGAGTTTTACTATAGTTTAATTTACCAACGATTTCGGTTTTACTATTGTTCTACTACCAGTGCGTTGTTTGACCCGTGTTCTTACTTTAGTAAAATGTAGCCACTAGTTTTTCGATTCCAAAGCTCAAAAATGGAATATTATACTTTATTCCTTTTTTTATACATGGTTACAGTGTGGAATGTGACTTTTCAAACGTCAAAACAGCGAAATAATTAAACCACGTGACAACATGGCATTGGTAAACAAACAGAATAATATCGGTAAACAGAATCTTAAAATAATAATAAGATTTTACAATTTAATAAAATGAAAACCAAGTTACAATAAAAATAATATCTTATTTGAAAACAAGAATGATAAGAAAAATTAAATGACAACTAAAATACTGTCAATCCAACAAAGTTAGCAAATTTTAGCTCTGGAATAATAGAATGTAGGTATATAATTATATAATATTTATTATATTATTATATTCTTTGTTTATGCCATTATTTATAATTTATAAAAATATCCAAAAAAATATTTAAAACTTTAACCGAATTATTTTTAAATAGAATACAAGATTTGACTGCCACAAAATGGTCCTTCAGAAGTTTGGTGGAATAATACTGCCAAATCGTTTTCAATTTTTTTTCGCTTTCTTGACAGTAAGTAAAATAATCATCATTGAAAGAACCCGCTGATTTATATTGATTATAATAAGCGTACTCCATCCCGTATTTATAAATAAAATGTGAGCAAATAACGACACTGGTAAACGTCAAAAAATGACGCCATCTTGATTATTCTACTATAGTAAAACGTTTTACTCGCCAACATTGGTGGGTTAAATTTTTAACTAATGGTTAAAGACTTTTACTATCCACAGTTAGTTACTATAGATGAAACAACCCATTTTGTCAAATTTTTGCTATTACTACAGATTTTTTACTATTAATAACGATCAAACAACCGGGCCTTAAGTATCGCGAACGCGCTAGCTTTAAAACATCCACTAGTACCCTATACCCCACGAATTAATACGAAATAAAAATGTTTGTAATTCATTATATAGTTGACTGTGAAATATTCGCTTGTAAATATGTTAAATGTAATATTGTTACATGAAATATTTTTTATATAGCTATGTTCTATGTACACAGTATACGTATACAATATCTACAAAAATCGTGACGTGGACCGTATGAATATTTTTCAATTTATATTCAACATTCCACCATGGTATACCTTAGTAAACTTTTGTCAAATTGCCTCCGTAATTCGATTTATAAAGCTGATTTATTAGATTACGAAAGTACTTAATTGCTAACATTAAAACATAAATTTGAATTGCTGATGTCCTAAAACTTTGAGAAGTTTTAGTATTAGTCATAATTTATAATTTTCACAAACTTTGGCACCGCCAGGTCTTCATTCCCACTTTACTTTATATAAAACTATAGGCAATCGAGACAATGAGAAGCTTTGTACATTTTGACAGCTCGAGCACTTAAAAGCGAGAAACTAAATACATCGGCCCAGAGAACAAAGATTACAATATTATGTATATTTTAATGTTCACCTCCCACGCTAGTAATATATTTGCACTGAGCGTCTTCATATTATTATAATTTGATTAGTAATTGTAACAAAGAGCTTTTCTCAGAATTCGTCTTTTCAGAGAGAGCAAAAAAAACATTTGGTAAAATAAATATTCGCATAATAATATATCGTATTTCCTTAACGTAGTTAAGTTATACGTTAACGTTATAAGTATTTAGGTATTATTATAGATTCCACTTTTAATTGGGAAGAACAGATAAAAACAGTTTGCAATAAGCTAAGAGTTTGCCTACTTAACATGTACCATTTAAAACCATACATACCATACCCAGTGCTGAGACTAGTTTACTTGGGGCTAGTTGACCCAATTATTCAATATGGACTAAGAATATGGGGATTAAGTTGTAAATCTTATACGGATAGAGTCTTGAACTTACAGGTACAAATTTTAAAAATTATCGTACCTCTAAAAATAAAGAATGAGGCAAAAGACAACAATAAAATATTATTTGATTTTGTTAACGTTTTGCCAATTAACAAACAGTGTCAATATAAGATAATGACAGATCACTTCCTCGATTGCAATTTTAAATCCAAAATAAACCACCAGATCATGACCCGACAAGTATCGGCACAGCAGCTGATGGTACCACGACAGAAAAACTACTATGGTGACAGAACAATGGGTAGTGTAGTACCAAAACTGTACAATTTAATAACAGCTGAAAATCGTGAAGAAAAAAACGTAATTTCATTTTGAAAAATAGTCAAAAAATTATTAAACAGCAAGTGAAACTTAAGTGTATAAATATATCTTATTCTTTAATTATTATTAAACTATGTACTTACTTATAAATTTAAAAAAAAAAAAAATGTAATGTAACCCGCAGACAAGCTTCGGCTTTGCGGGAACAAAAATACAATTTTGTATGTTATTTACTTGTTAAAATGAATAAAACTTATAAAAAAAAAAAAAAAAAACATCCTGAGTATGGAAATAGAAAAAGCTACATTATACAAATAATAATTTTGAATAAAGGAAGTTTAGTATGTTTTGAAAAAAAATAACGGTACATTTGAATTTCGAATTGGTTCACGTGTTTATAATGAATCTGTCGGAGTTAATGGTTGTCGGTGCATGCGAGCTCCTACCCTGTCTTGCAGTGGGGTCTTGAGGTCATGCACATGTACAATGTACATTGTACATATTTCCGTTTTTCCCTGCCTGTCAGCGATTTGATATCCGGTCGTGTCAGCATGTTGTCATTAGTTATCTGAATGTTTTGACAATCATTTATTTTTTGAACTGTCCTTAAGACGATAGTAGGTCAGATGGCAGTTGGCATTGGTACACTAATCGCAGCGGATCTTGATAATTTTTGTTACATGAAGGTAGGACGATCACATTTACGCCAGTCCTGGGAATGAAATATTTTAGTGTAAAAACATTTTTCAAATAAATATTTAATGACAACCTCGTCAGGAATTATACTCGAGACTTCTTGAATGGTAGGTAAACGAGCTGCCCATTACATCACGAAGCGTAATAGTCAGCGTACAATTTTACGAATGTAAAATTTAAAAAAGGTAGTCATTGAGATATAATATTATATTTTAGAGATGACACTCCATACAAATCCGAGTTAAAAAGTCGTCCCAAAAAAAAGGGAACGACTAGCATAGGGAGCTATCGTCACGTCATATCACGTCGACTTTGACAAGCAAAACACGTAGTACAGTAAAAAGCACAGATTTTTTACATCGGTCTACTGTAAGTTCTATTCCGTATGTCGCTCCCTTCCGCATACGCGTCACCTTTGTTTATCGTTTCACTATACGCCTGACTAATTGAGTAGGACAGAGACAGGAAATAGCTCGCGACTGGTAAAATATTAATGAAACGTTTTTTAACATTAAAATAGCTATTTTAAACAAGTACTGATTAAGATAAAAATATTGCTTACCGGTAAAAGGTTATACCATAGCTTTTTCTATCTTTTCCATATCGATTTGTGCAGTTTCTTAGTATGCAAATAAGCATTTTAGTGGCCGGGGAATGCTTGCAACACATTAAAGTACGTTCTATCAAACATATGCCAATTGACCGCAGGTTGAGGGAACACATTTTGAACGCTCATGTTTACTCTAATTATATACCTTAATGGTCTAATAATATAATGTAACCACATTAAACTAGCCGGACCGTAGGGGGGATTCGAATCAAAAAATATTAGAAAGAAGCATTTTCCTTTTTTTCTTTCAATTTTCATATCGTTTTTCTTCTTTTTTTAATATTAAAACAAAAAAAGACGTAAATAATACAATTCACTTCTAAGGCCTCACAGTACACAGTTCTAGTTGTAGCGTTCATTATTATTATTGACAGATCATTTAATTCTAAAATATATACATTTATATGTTTACCTCCATTATGGGATTTATGATTTCTCTTGACCTGTTATTAGTATCGTAAATGTTACTTTCAGCTTTGAAAGTAACCTGACTTAATGATCATCGTAATTTTATTGATATTCAAATTTCGTTTTATTTATTCATTTAAAATTAATAAGATGCGAAAACCATACAAAATAAAATTAAAATATAAGCCCACTAAATTACCATATTGTAGAATTTCCATTCATAATTCCTCCTTCTTAAGCTCAAATCCTGTCCGTGCGGCTCGACCGAAGAATCATTTCCCATCCATTACTAAACATGTATTTACAGTAGCTTTGTTTCAATCCCGTCTGAAGAAACATTTCGTTTCTCTTCCTTGAAGATTTACGGCGCCAGTCAATTTTTATGAATAGGTGTTTAAATATCGTTTCTCTGTCACCCTCTCGTAAATGCCTCTAACTTTGCCTAACTAAAATAGATAAAATCAACGTTTGGCTATCCCGTTTTCCGCACCCAAAACTAAAATCATTTGCACATTTTTTTAATGAAAGAGTATCAGAAAGATTTTTTCTGTGTAGGTATCTATTCCGTTTTTCTAAAATAATTATCATATTTGAATATAAAAGTCTAGGCATTTACAGGGCTTATGACACGCTATTAGCTAGTATCACGTATCACTTAATTTATTTAAAAATTAATTAAGTCTCATTATCTGTTTGCGGTACACTCTCCCTTACTTTTTAGCACACCTGTAACTTAATCACAAATAACTATCGACGTGCTAATAAGCGACGTGATAACAATTTCTCACCATGGTTGTTTATCGTATTCGCGATCACAATGGAACATCCGTAAACACCTAATATTAAATGTCAAAATATTTACGTTTCGCGACGTATAATCCTGCTGCGCAATCACATCTTTGAATTTCACCGGTGTAAATATGGAAAATATTCCAAAACTGCTATTTTTATTTATGTATTTATTATTTATTATGTTGTTAATTGCATTTAGCCGGCGGTTGGCCATTCAAGTGTCAAGAAAAGCAGTCGCCATAGTAATTGTAATAAATTTTTCACTTTTTTGTATTAGATACTCTTACCATTTTGCAAATGCAATTTATTGTATTATTTTGTATAGTAAACGCCGATTTTTTATCAGTAAACTTTATTTATTTACGAGGAAAACAAAAAAAAACCGACACGAGCGTTGACTTAGAGATTTCACACGCGTTGACTTATGACTGCGATAACTTAAGCACGTTTATTGTGATCGCTCAAAAGCTTAGAGTGTTTTTAAGCACGTCGATATTTATTTGTGATTGAGCTACTGAACGTCCTGAACACTTACTCTCACACAAATTCACACACCTTCACCGGTGCATTTACTCTTATAAAAATACACATAAACACACCCTTTTACATAATAGTATAATATATACGCACACACATGAGCAAATGCTGAGAAGTTCCCGATTGCTCCACATAAGTATATCCCTCTTGATCCTAACAGTTTAGATAAATTTAAAGAAATTTAATTGCAGAAAAATCCACCTTTTTATATATAAACCTTGTATATTATAAGCAAGGTAAATAGTAAAGCAATTTCCATATAAATATATATATATATACGCACACCACATTAAAAAATAAACCATACTTTAATATGTCTTATTATTACTTAGAAACTTCGCTGATCTGTCTTTTAACCTTATCTTTAGTAGGTAATTTAATACTTTTTGTATGCATGTTCCTGTAAAATAAATAAATCATTGTTTCACGCAGAAGAGGGAAAAATCGTGGTAGGAACGTTTATCGGAATAATTCGTATTTTTCTACTTAAAAAAATGCAATAATATTATAATATATAAGTGATAAAATGAAAAATACTTAATTTAATTAATGTTATTAATGGTTACGTACCCACGTATCGATGAGATAGTAAATTAATATTTTATGTTAAAAAGGCATAATTTTGTAATTATTTTTATAAGATCAACAAACATCACCTGTTATATAAAAATACTTTAAATACTGGTAGTCCAATCGGAATAAATAAGTGTATGTATACAAGTCCGGTAATGTTAAAACATATAAGGAAAATAAAATTAACATTTATTTTTGAAAGTATCATATATCCGAGTTGTTTTTAATTGAGTAAACATTTAACTTCAAATAAATATTTACATAATAAAATAAATATAAAACAAATTTGTTTTTAACCACTAATTTATTATTTTTTCTACCGACCGGTTTCAAAGCTACGCAAGCTTCTTTATTGAGGTATATCTACTTAACTAATGAATTCTATCCTATTTTATTTTTACAGTGATTACTAAATATTACATTGATTCATATGGAGCTAAATATTTTTTTTTTTTGTGAATAACTACACAGTTAGTGCTTTCAATGAACGTAGTTATGCAGAAAGCAGCCAGCCATAAAAATGTGAAACTGAGATAATAGCACTTTTGTGAAAAGAGTGAATAATTAAATCTACACAACAGTTGGAATGTGTTTTACTTTGGCAAATGATAAATAATGCAAGCATTCGTTTTTTTTTTAATACAAAAAAGGAATTGATTTATTTGTTTGACGAGATTTAAATTTCAATGACAACCAGATCTAATATTTAATGAAACCTCATAAAAATTCTGGATATATAAGGTGATATTCATTTTCATTACATTTTGATATCTCATTTTTGTTTGCACTCGCCTATCACTAGGCTCCACGGATATGGTAATCAGTATGAGGACAAGGCTGATATATTTGCTTCTGGACTTGATAGTTATAAAATGAGTCTGATTTCTGTTTTTCTCTCGCAATATAATTCTTAAACTTTTCTTAATGTTTAAAATGTTTTTCTTTTTTGCTTTTTCATATTTATGTGTTTATTTCGTTAATATTTTTGGTTGCTTATCTGCTTATGTGTATTTACCTACTTATGAATATTGTTAAAGTTATGCAATATTATCATTTTTTGTTATGTATTTATGTGTGTTTTTTTTTTCATATTTATGTTCAATATATGTTACAGGCAATTTATTTCAAATAAATAAATAAATAAATAATGAAATTTTCCTAAGGTGATTATTACAGTTTTTTGTAAGTAAGCGGCCGGGCTGTTTTAAACAGGACTGACTGCTTTCTGCATAACTACGTTCAAATATAAAATTTAAAATATTCACATTTTAATTTTCTACTTTTACTTTCCGTATAAAATATGGAATATTTATTTATTTTGTTCATTAACGCCCAAAAGGCATTTACAAAAAATAAAAATGAAATACATGCTAACATACTAAATAACAAACAGAATATACAGAAAAAAATTGTGAAATTAGTTAAAAAAAATATAATAAAAAGTTTTACAAAGTAAAAAAAAACAATAATAACAAAGGTATGCAAGAAAAAACAGTAAGCATATAAACAAGAAATGCAAAGATATAAGCTTATGAAATAAATTCGGTAAAGCAAACAATATTAAGTGTTACGGTAAGCAAGAAAGACATTTTTAAGTTAAATTAATAAACAAGCAAACATATATTATCACGAAAAAATAAGAAATAAAAATATGTATCTATGAAATGCGTATTTGCCAATACTACAATGCAATTTGATATAATAGTAAAAAATAAAAAAAAAGTATAAGGTAATAAAAATAAACAAGTAAGTATTTTTTTTAAATTTATGAAATTGAATTGTCAATAATAGTTCGACGAGCAGCTACAAATAAACTTGATATTGTACTTATTATTATATTATATTATTAAGTAGATACATATTTTATTTTATTTAGGAAACCAAAAGTTCTACATATATATGTATAGTTACTATCAGATATATTGCATGGACTCGGAATCAATATTAGGTTTCCACAATTCGTACACAATATTATACCAATAAAAACATTCAAAAAAATAATGAAAGAAAAAAAAATGCTTTAAGTAAATTGGGCGCGATTTGGACGAAAACAATATTTAAAAAAAAAATATTTACAAAATTACGGAATAATTATTGCAAAATAATTATTTTAGTAATGTATTCATTTATTAAATAAATAACTTGGTAAAGATTTATAAGATACCTATATTATGAAAGCCAATTTAATGAGGAAAATAATTAATAGTTTTATTTACTCAAATACTCTCTCACTTAAATAATGTCCTCAAAGACATTGTCATTAAACACAAAAAGTTACATAACTGGACGCCTTTTTGAGTATTTCTCACTCGAGGATTTTTGATTTTTTTGGTTTAAGTTTTCAACGATTTAAACGAGCACTAAATAAATAGTCCAGTTCTTTTTTTTAATGTTTTAAATTATTCTTTTATTGTAATATTTAAACCTTATAAATTGTATACATGGGCAATGTCGGTTAATAAATAAATAAATAAATGAAAGAAAAAATAACCAATTAAATTTGCCGAAAAAATGCTTTGTGCCGTTTTCGCAGTCAAAAAATTTACTATAGTTATTAAAAAATATGTCCATTGTAAAAAAAAACAATGCAATGATGCGTGTTGTCTGGAACTCTAGTCTATACTCGGTCAAAACGAAATGGTTTGCAAACAACTTTTGTATAAAGCCAGTATTCCTAAATGCGTGCGAATTTTGGCACCTTACCAAAGCTCGGAATATCAAACTTTCGAGTTTTGAGAGTAAGAGTTTGATGAGAATACTAGTATAAGGTGGTTTGATATCATAACTAACGACATTGAAATCCGAAAACGGACGCAGCAGCCTTCTATAACAAGCGTCTTTAGGATGTGGCGGTGGACCTGGCTTGGGCACGTGCTGCGCATGCCTCGGGAGAACCTAAACCCAAGATGCCTTGTTTTTTAAACTTGCGGGCTCACGCCGTCCTGGAAAGCCGTCGATGGCGATCTTTCGACTTTATTCGGCGAAACTAAGGGACGCTGGATTGACGTGAGTGGAGGCGAACTTGCTGGCTGGCGATAGGCTCTCCTGGAGGCAATTAAACGCAGTTATGCAGAAAGCAGCGAGTCAACTATTTTGAAAAAATGAGATATTGGTGTTATCGGGTGCAGTAAGGTCAATTCTATGTTCTGCTAAAAACAGCCAGACTGCTTTCGTACACAAATATGTAATAATTACCTCCCGATTACGTCGATCACAAAACCGGCAATTCTCAATTTACAACATCCACAACACCAGAAAAATCTAACGGTACTTTAAAAATTATAAAAAACTGGTCAGATTTTTAATAGTTATATTTAAAAAAACTAATGTATTCATTGTTTGTCAAAGTCAAAAACATGCAATATTTTGTGTAGATTTGATTATTTACTCTCGTCCTAAAGGTGCTATTATCTCAGTTTCTCTTTTCTATGGCTGGCTGCTTTCTGCATACCTACGTTCAATTGGTGATGTCCACATGCTCCACTTAAGAGTGGATGTGGAAAAGGAGAAGAAGAAGATAAAAAACATTTCCACAGTGTTAAAAAAAAATATCCTCAGGTCCACATATTATGTATTCCCAGGGACGCTAAAGGTTAATGTAATACGGGTTTAATTTACTCACGGGGTACCCTTTATATACAAGAATTATATATATCAAAATAAAGATAAATAAGTACCTCACCGGATAACAATTTATTATGCGGTCAAAGTTTAAGCATCTAAAAATACAACTCCACAAAGATGTGTCAATTGAGAACTCTAATTCATTGTGATCATTACAAATAGTAAAATAATCGAGTCGACCCGGACTGCCCGTGAGTTCAAGATCACAAACATCCATCGGCACAGGCCGATATTATAATTTGCTTTGTTATGTTTTCTGGGTTTATTTCTTTCTATCCTTGACAATGAATACTTAAAAATCAATGTGCAGATGAACTATATTCCAAAGCTTAGGGAAGTAAATTCACAATATTTTTTTAAATTCAAGAATAAAAAAATAATTGAATTACAATTAATCCACGAAAATAAGATGATAATAAGAAAAACGAATCAAACAGGAAAGAAAAAATAACTGTTTTAGTAATAAAATTAACGGATTGTAAAATCCGCTTAAAGAACCCCCTTGGCTTGTGCGTCCTCTTAGCTTACCCTGGTCTCTAAAAATGCTGAATATTTTATCACTGCTATTAATTGTAAGTATGAATCGCGCCAAAAAGTGAAAGGAAATTTTTACGGAAAAAAGAGCTATAAACGTATAGTAAATAGACTCCCAGACGAAATACAGAAAAGTGAAAAGAATATAAATAGAGTTAAATATGTTTTAAAACTTTTTTTCTTAAATTCTAAGTATAGTATGTAAAAAAGGAAAAAAAATATAAAACCAAACAGTTTAAAACAGTGTTCACAAAAGTGTTGTTTGTTTATTTATTTTTTACATATTACGGTATCAAAAAAGACCGTATTTTACTTATATTTTATTTTTTACTTTATTTTGTTGCTATATTTAAGATTTGTTTTTATGCGTACATTATATTATGTTACTAAAATATTTAAAGAGAGAAATACCTGCAAAAAACTGCGTTTGCAGTTTGGCGGGAATTAAATGATTGTTCAAAAAAATGCTTACGTAAAAAAAAAATTTAAAATTTATTTAAAGCATTAACTTTGTAGTCAAACAATAAAATAAATGTTAGTAAGCATTTGTATAAATATAATCCTGGCGACTTACCACTTCGCGGGACATTATTTACACTAACATGCAAATCCCACTCCCCTCCGCCTTTTTAAATTATTCTACGTGAAACATATTTTTACTATAATCAGGGCACGTTGGTGTCAGATTATAATAGCATTTGTCCTATCAGCACGTTAGTTTTATATTTTCGTGCAACTACTATGGTGGAGGTATATAGTGGGATTTGCATGTTGGTGAAATAATTATCCTGTCGAAGAGTCGGGTAGGTACGTCTTAAAACCGGTAGTCATATAATAGTATTTACGTTTTTCATTTTTTTTATATATTTTAGCAATTATTTCAAAAATACTCGCCCATGCCTGGATATATTTTATATATGAAACTATATTCTTAATTCCTCCCGAAAACGGGAAAAATACTCATATTAAAATAAGATAGGTAGGTTCAATGCAAAATATAAAAATTATTGTATACATTATATTTTGGAAAATAATCTATTCACATTTTTCTAGTCAAAATAAACCTATTTTGTAAACAAATTGTGGCTAAATAGTTCAACAAGAAAGTTTAGTGGTTTTAAAAAATACTATTAAACTAAGCAGTTTTTTTTTCAATTTTTGTATACCATATTATCGGCACTATGATTTTTCAAAGTTATGTATTTCTGAAATAACTCATGCGTGTGACGTCAAAGGTTCTCTTTCGCTTATTCTCGATCATTATTACCGATTGGTCCATTGACGACAAGCACACCGGAAATCTTCCATAACTCTATTATCATTAGTTAATTCATATGAACTAGTGACGTCGTTCAAAGAAGATCGTTTTTATTAAATTATTTTATTATTCGTACATTTTCAGAAAACTTAGTCTTACAATTAAATGCTAAAATTTTTACCGTACCGCAAGAAAACATTTATTGATTACATTTTCCCGTAGGGCTGAAGTTCCTCATAGGATTTATTTAAATTTTAAATTGCTACGCGTTAGTGACCAACCGAAACACGAAAACATAGACAAAACCAAACCAAATCTTATTTAAATAACTTAAAAGTCACACAAAAACGTCTAAAATTCGGCGTTTTTATTGTTAATCCTTACGAGTTCATTTGTTCAAGTGTTTAATAATATACTAAATGGAATAAAAGGCATAAATTTAATGGTTTGTTGTTATGTTATACATATTTATTTATTATACGGTATAACAATATAAAATATTACATTATAATGAGTTCAGTTATAATATATATAGTTTTTTGGCCGAAACTAAAACCGAAACTAAGGTCGATATGTCACCGTTCTTCTAAACTTTAACGGAATAACAAAGTGATTCATATAAAAGATCTTATAATCACCGAGAACTTAGAGTTACGAGTCATAAGATGCACCCAAGAACAGCTGAACGTAATCCGACACATCCCCACCCTGAGCTGTCATCGTCTGAGCCGAAGTTTCAGCCAATGTTTTGCCCAAACCAGTACCGCGGCCGAAACTAGTATAATTAGCCGAAACTGGCTTTAACCGAAACTTCGGTCAGTCACCACTATGCGTTTGATATTTATATCCAAAATAAGAACGTACAATACATATGCAGGTACTTTGTATTTTATGTCGTTATTTTTAAATGGTAGGTGCCTAGTAGCCGTGAACAAATATATCAATAAATTACGTATTTTATTACCCTGCTCACAAGGACCAGAAATAGATTTTTTTATCAACTGGATTATGCATATTTTAAATACGATTTAAGGCTCTTTCTCGTAACATCTAACACCGCGATGCATATATGTATTTATTGTGCGGTAATAGAAGTTGTATTTACTATGCTCTAACATCCGCCTTCAGAATGCTTAATCTTCGAGAGCGATTTGCAAAATAATCATGTATCAATCAATTGAACGTGTTAATTATTAACCGTATAAAATTTAAAAATGATACGACCAAAACACTAATTTTATTTTTTGTTTTATTTTATTTTATTTTTATTTTTTATTATTATTTTTATTTTATTTTATTTTATTAGGGAAATCAACAGTTCTACATACATATTTTTAGTAAACAAACAGATATAGTGTATAAACTCAGAACTAATAACAGATTTCCACATAGTATACAAAGTTAGTAAAGAATATATATATTACATATCAAATAAATACATACAATTTATACATATAAAAATGTTATTTTCAAGTACTCAATAATCAAAGATTTTTTAAATATTAATTTTAAGAACATTAAGTTACTGTAAATTGGGCGGGATAAGGACAAAAATGCTTGAAGAGAGGATAAGGAGGGGGGGGGGGAGATGTACATATTTATTATTATAATGTCTACTAAGTTACATAATACATTTTAAGTGTAAATTTTAAATCTGACAGAGTGATGTTTGTATAATCTATATTTTTAAATTTTGTATTGTACATTGAAAAAGTCCTACGAAAAAAAGCATTTTTAACATACGATGTTTTACTTGTTGGTACATGAAACAGGTGGTACCGTCTACAAATCCTGGCTTGTACATGTATTGTTATTAAACCAAGCAGCTCTGTACAGTCAACCATTCCTGTCACAATTTTGTAAAGCAGTAGTTGGTCCGCACACACTCTGCGGTATTGTAGAGAAATGATTCCATGGAAGGTGGAGGCAGTGAGAGTAGATACATAAGAAATACCGGTTTTGTATTTAAGGTACTTTATAAATTTGATTTGAATATTTTCTATTTTGCACCACAATAGGCCAGGAGGCCCAATTACAGTGGTGAATTACATCACAAAACACCCAGGCTTGAGAATAATCCCATTTTAATTTTTGTGTTCTCACCGGGAATCGAACCCGGAACCTTCCGTGCGTGAGTCAAGCGTCTTGACCACTACACTACGGAGGCCGCCGAGTGAATAAGATTGTTTTCAAGTAGAATCCAACAGCATTCCTAATTTGTCATAATTATATTGCGGCGAATTGGTGTTTTTCTCCGTAAACCTTAGTACAAAAAATACTGTTCTATAATGATAAAGTTATTATTTGAGGTTAATAGTTTAAAATCCAACAAATGAGTAATGCAGTAATTCCATACCTTACCCAGAGTTTCAAATCCCAAATAATGTACAAATTCGCGAACACAATTTCCTAAATCTGAGTGAACGCTTCAATTATTTAAAGTATTTAGCATCACAACAAATCAAAAGGTTACATTGAATACAGTATATTATTTATATAGATTTCACCAGAAATCTCCACGCCTGAGCCGTTTTAATAAATAATAAATTATCTAGATGGTGGGATTCCGAATTCCCACGCGGATGCGATGCGAGAAATTGCGGGGGCGAAGCCCTAGGGCTTCTACGATATTATTTAACGGAGTGGACTGTATTTTAATTTTAATGAATTAAGTTAATATCCTCGACATTCAGTATGAAGTATCAATCGGTCACAACACCAACGAATGAGATGGATTAGGAATGGATGCCAATAACCTGGATCGTTCTTGATGGAATTGCAGTGGTCTGACTGGTCAATTACGAGCGGCACCGACACTAGGACAGGCCCCCAATCTGGAGCTGAACACTGGTGGTTGGTGGAAACAAAGACTATGATGCGGCACACGTTCAACAAAATAAACGCGCGATTCACTACACGAGGTCTTATTGTGGTGGATGATCAAAAAATACTAAGGTGGGAAGTGAATAGTGGTTGTGGGTAAAAAAATAATGTTGAAGTTGTTACAAAAAACATTGTAAACAATGCATACCCACATAATTCGCAACCACTAAATAATAATTTAAACCTAGACGCCGGTAAAAACATTTCAATGTTTAGCGATCGATAATTTATATTCTTACTTAAAAAAAAAAACAAATTGAGGGGGATCTTTAATTCAACCATTTACCCGCAGCTGTTATAGAGTCCCGGGGGACTCTGTCAGCTGCGCATTGAGGAAAGTTATTATAAATATTCCTAAGGAATACTGTATACAGATTAAAGAAGAGGGAGGAAGATGCAAGAACATATGCCAATACGTCGTCCCCACCCCTAAAGATTCCTTCAATGCCACTGTTTTTTTCCATTAAAAAATATCTGTTTCTATAAAACATTTACACAAATAAACGTATACAAATATACCGAATAGTAACTTAAAACATAGTAACGCAGCAAACATAACTAACACAAAAAGCATAATTAAAAACACTGATATATACAATGAAAGAACGGCCTTGAATAAAGAAAGACTCCCTGGGTGGTCAGAGGCAGAGGATCCGAATACCACTCCCGTAAGGGGAGGACGAAACAAGAGAACGCGTGCGTTCCGCTCGGAAGGATTTTTTTCACAATAATATGTATCTTAAAACTAGCATACACATATATTAATTTTGTTCTCGCAAAGGCGAGGCTCGTCCACGGGTTACATTTTTTTTAAAGCACTAAATTGCAGTAATCTCCATTTGGAATATTTAATATAATACTTTGCGATTTTTTACGGTATTATTTTATTACTGGCAGCCTCCGTGGTGTAGTGGTTGAAATGATTGACTAACGCACGGAAAGTTTCGGATTCAATTCCCGGTGAACACAATTGTGAAATGTAATTGTCACTACTGTAATTTGGTCTCTTAGCCTATTGTAGTGCAAAAAAACTATGAAATCACGCAATTCACCGTCATGTGAAATTAGAATACGAACCCAAATCATAGGCGTAAGTGCTTCTGCTAGTAAGCTTAGTTTGTGCGTAAACTTTATCAAGTTTTCAAAAAGATTTAAACTTGAAATTGATCCGAGAACTTTTTGGCATCTAGAATCGTGCGCAGAATGCCCGCCCAACCAATTCATAGTAAATTTTGACAAATTTAATATTTGTGAATCCCATAAATGTTCTATCTCTGTAATGAGAGCGAGATTCATTTGTCGATTCAAATTAATATTTTCACTAATGTTCCTGACAGCACGGGAGTCTTTTGGTAGACATAGTCTTAATTACCTAGTTTTTTAAACGAGTTTTCTCTCAAAGATACGATTCGCGGTAAGCAGAGAGGTATTATAGGTAAACGACAATATTAACATGTTGCTAAATTATCTTGATTGTGTTGATTATTCTAATGTTCTTAGTGCCGCAATATTTTGAATGAATATGTGACAAATAAATAATAGTAAATATATTGTGTAAGCATATAAGTTCGGATTGTTTAAATTAAATAAGCCGACCTTGATCTTTGCAGACAATAAATTATAAATCTAGTTATCAAGTAATTTTTGACACAAAAAGAACAAGTTGAAAAAAAGGGAAAAAAAACTAAATCTATAAAATCCTACCGATTTTTTATGTTGGTATTCGATATTTTATTTTATTACAGTTTTACATGCATATTTACAGTAATTATCATATATATTATATAAATAGAGATCTAATAACAGGTTTCCACAAATTTTACAAAGTTAGTAAATAAAATATAATACATGTATACATGTATAGTTTATATACATATAAGAATGACAACATTTTTTTTTCAAATAATAAAAGAAGGTATATCAACAATACTTTGAATTTGTTCAAATTTTTGTGGACAAGGACTGGATTCAACTCCCTGGGAAGCTGTTAGGTGGCCTTCGTGGTGTAGTGGTCAAGACGCTTGACTCACGCACGGAAGGTTCCGGGTTCGATTCCCGGTGAGAAAACAAAAATTTAAAATGTGATTTTTCTCAAGCCTGGGTGCTCTGTGATGTAATTCACCACTGTAATTAGGCCTCCTGGCCTGTTGTGGTGCAAAAAAAAAAAATAATATGTATGTTAGCATTAACATATTACATGTTACATGTGTAATATGTTAATGATAACAGCTCCCATATTACATGTGTAATATGTTAATGTTAACAGCTCCCCAGGGAGTTGAATCCAGTCCTTGTCTACAAAAATTTGGACAAACTAAAAATATTGTTGATAAATCCACGGTCCATGAAGAAGTATAGAAGTACCGACCAAAGATTCGGTTTCGTTTTTGGACAGTTTTGGCCAATAAAACGAGTTTCAGCCGCGGTTTTGGTCTGGCCATTGGCAGATCTCACGCACGTAAGGTTCCGGGTTCGATTCCCGGTGAGAATACAAAAAATAAATGTGATTCTTCTCTAGCCTGGGTGTTCTGTGTTTTAATTATCTACTGTAATTGGGCCTCCTGGCCTGTTGTGGTGCTAAAAATAATAATAATGGCTCGTGCCTTTAAGCTCTCGTGAGTCCCAAGATCTTTTAGAAAGATATATTTATTCCTACAGTGTACATTTGAAAAAGTGTTTAACATTTAAGTCCTACATGACTTATGTCAGTGATAGCAAATATTTTTTATTGAAAAAAATTATGTGTCATTTAATAAGTCATGATATTTAAGAAAGAAAAGTATAATAAAATATACAATTTTTTATTTATTTTTTAAATCCCGAATAGATTTTTTTACATGGAATTGTTCTTTTTCGGTACTTTGTGGCGCGTATCCCCCTTTGTAAAAAGAGTTTCCAGTGTATACGAATTTAACGACATTTTTATAGAACTTTTATTTCAAATTAAAATAGTCCTAAACAGAACTCAGATAAGAATATTAGCAAAATGTTTTGTTCGTCAATCTCGCCGTTTTTAAATGAAACATTAACGGTAATAAAATAAACACGTTATATTAAATTTTAAATAAATCGCCCCGTTAATTCGCATAATTTGTCACACTGAAATAAAATAACGCTATTATGTAAATGAGTGCACATTACAGTATTTATTTATTTAATCGATAGGAATAAAACGGCGTGGGTTCAAATTATATTTTATCTAGTTTTGTAATTCGAAAAAAGCACTGATATAAAAAATGTATAGTATTATGTGTTATTGTACAGAATCAAAATTATACAATGAAGAAGTTTAGCACTACGGGAAATAGGATATTAAAAATGTTTTCTTACACTCGTTAAAAATTAGAGCGTTTCGTCGTGATCGTTGAATGACGACGGTATGCGAAAAATGCGACATTGTCTTTCGTTTAAATATGGTCACGAAAATATTTTATAAAAGCTTTATTTATAATTATTATTATTATTATTTTTCAAAAATATTTACAAAATAGTCTTAAATTAAAGTCCTGCTAAGTTGCATACATACAACTCGTCAGCAGGTTCTAATAAATTGTATCGATTATTCACACTTAACATACATTAATAATAATTTTACTTGAAAAACATTACATATTACAAATTATTAAAAATTAAAAACTATCACTAATACAAAAAACTTTTTTTTATTGACTATGGTTTGAGCAAACGTCTCACTCCTGTATTTAACTCAGTATTTTTAATATTGTTTGGTAACATGTTAAATATTTTAGGTATACTGTATTGCAGTGTCCTTTTGCCACATTTATTGCAATATCTAGGAACAGCTAGCCCTTCCATACTAGTAAACCTGGTGTTGTAATCATGTAGCAACTTGTGTTGATACTCGGAGTGCGACGCATGCTGACAAAGGTTTCAGCTCTTTAACTTCACAAACATCAACAGGTGAAAGAATTGAAGGAATATAGATGTTCAAATATAGGCAGAATGGTGAATGTTACACAGTGTGTAAAGTGGCCACTTAAACCAGCCATTGACAGGTCATAGGCCCTGTGGATGCCTAGACTTCTGTATTACCTTTTCTCAAATGTTCTTCATCTCTGTTGTAATATGTTAATATAAACAGCTCCCTAGGGAGTTGAATCCAGTCCTTGTCTACAAAAATTTGGACAAACTCAAAATATTGTTGCAATTTTATGTAATAGAATTTTGCAAAGTTTGAATAAAATTAATATTAGTTTCACTTGATAACCCCCAGGAAGTTATAGCGTATCGTATAATTGATTCAGAGAGAGATAAATAAATAATTCGTTAAGTAATAACAGGTTTCAAAAACATAAGTTTGAAAAACATAAAATATATATAGCTCATCCAAGTATCAATGGATATACTTTTGTACATACAAAGATGTAATATAAAGTGTAAAAAAAAACAACTCGACAACTTTTGCGTTTTTTAAATATATTTTTATTTTATTTATTTATTTATTTAAACGCCTTTTAGGCTTTTACATGTTTTACATACATTATACAAATAAAGACAGACATGTATTTTACAAAGAAGTAGCAAAAAATATATAAATGATTTTTGGAAGTAAAAGAAAAATATTAAAAATATCATCTAAACATATTAGGATAAAAGTGGAAAGAACAGAAGTGCATTTTTAAATATGAAGACAGATATGCATTTTGCACAAAGAAAGGAGCAAAAAAAAAAATGAATTAAGAAGAGAATGAAAAATTAAAATTAAAAAAATAAATATAAAAAAATCATTACATATTAGTAGAAAATATATGAGGATACATACATACATATATTGAAGTGGAGAACAGGAGTACATTTTTGCGTATAGGTTGTATTAAAATAATCTTAAAATTAGAAGAAGTTAGAAAAATACTTATTTAGAATACATATATAAGTCAATAAACGGTAAACAATTTAAATCAACATAGTATTATTTAGGTATTACAATTTGGAGATAGTAAATTAGGTGGTATAAAGGGGATATGGAAGGAGGTAATGAAAAATATACTATAACACCCAGATCAATTGAGAAAAAATCTTGCAACTGGTGGGAATCAGCGACGCCGGTTTCACAATTGGCCATCTAACCAATTATGCCACGGCGCCTGTCTAAGGTGAAATAAACACATGCGTCGTTCTACGATCATGACGATTTAAAAGAAACCGCAATCTCACTTATTTTCATACAAACGTACTCTCGTATTTTCTCCCTGGATTTATGGCACAAGAGCAGTGATTTTTTACACACTATAGCTATTTATTTACGATTGACGTGTCTCGATTGTTTTGCCTTTTTGATAATTTGTTACACATGGAAGTTAGGACCACCCAAAAACTCAAAATACCGTCCAGTTTTATCTGCCGTCTTCGGACGTACGGTGTGCACGCAAACGCAAAAGGTACCGACTCAGATAATTTTATTCAAATGAACTACATTGAATTACGTCACAAGTTCTATTGAATCAACCAATGAAAGAGTGTTATGATAGATTTCTGGTTTCCGGAAAGCCAACTCACGAATTAACATAAATCACCGTGTAGAATTTGTGACGTCACGGGCGGAGTAATTTAAAAATTACAAAACTTTATAAAATCATTGCGCCGATAATACTATGCATAAAAATATTAATTTTTTAGTTTTCGGCATAGTTTGATGGTTTATTATTTAACAAATAAAAAAAAACCAGTGAACTTCCTCATTATATTACGATATTATTTTATCATTCCTCGTACCTATGATAAATTCTATGTCCGGCGGATTAAAAATACAGTTATCAGTGTGAAAAAGAACCAGAACCCTGGACGAGCATTTTTGACTCGATGGCTACTCTCATGTAAAAATTCTTATAAAGGAATTTGAGTGGATATGAGTCCACCGCATGTAGTGGTTGGTGCGTTTGCCTACCAATTACTATCAGGGTTGACGTGAAATATTGGTTTTAAAGGCTGTTCTACACTACAAATGGTTTCTGGATTTAGGTAGAGAAAAATCAGAAAACTTACTCAAAAACATTCTAAAATAATAAATAGTATATTGAAATATTGTATAATAAATTGACTAGTTTGTAGTCATGTTATTTAGCTAATGTTAGTGAATATTAGTACATAACCACTTACCTACTTTTTATGTCTACCGGTTTCGAGACATACCCTTCTCTTCGCCAGGACACTCACTACACCAACCTGCAAATACTAAAATAAACCTCCAACTTCACCATCACCGTAGAATATATATAAAGTATTTTAAAAAATACATAAATCTCATGCAGATTTTTAGAGATGCGAACACCACCATGTCTAAGCATTCACTGTGGCATGTGCATGCTTAGACATGGTGGTGTTCGCATCTCTATTAATTTGCATGTGATTTATGTATTTTTGGAAATACTATATATATTACGGTGATGGTGATGGTGGAGGTGTATTTTAGTATTTGCATGATGGTGTAATGAGAGTCCTGACGAAGAGACGGGTACGTCTCGAAACCAGTAGACTAAAAATGTCGGTAAGTGGTTATATATTAATATTTATTAACATTAGTAAAAATGTTTGACCATAACATAAATAATAGTCATGTTATTGTTTAATTTTGCATAAAAATGTCTGCATAAAGAACAGATTGTACCTAGTTAGTCAGACTAGACAAATTCCAGATAAATCTATTAGCCAAGTATGGATATATGTAGTAGATAAATAAATTGTATTTTTTTGACAATAAACCATGATTATTATTATTATTATTTTTATTTTATTTTTTTAATGTTTCTAACCTTACCTTCTATGTAACAAAAATGATCCAGACACGCTATAATTGGAGTGACAATGCAGTGCTCTATGTACCACTAGGTGTTGATAGGGAAATGAGGATGATGATGATGTGTAATAAATTATCAAATTGCGCTTCGATTAGTTTACGAATTCAGTAGCTTATGCACCGTTGAGGATACGGCTAAGAGAAAAATACGAATATTAAAATTTTACAACAGAGATAGAGAATATTTTAGAGAAGGAAATATGAAAGTCTAGGAATTTATTTATTTTTATATATGTCAACAGGCCACTTTACACACCATCTATGTTTAAATATTATGTTAATTTCAACAATTTCCTTGGTGGTAAAATCCATTTCTAGTGTCAATCTCAAAATATTATTTATTTAGTAATAGGTGGTGTTTCACTGCAATATTTTATAATTATTTGGCTGGCACCTAAAACGCAATACTGATCATCTTGCCTTTTTGTATTAAAAAAAATGGCTTATACGCAACGATTAAATTATTAATGCTATGTGATATGTGGATAAAAGAATGACCACGATGGTATTTAATTTATTAAAGCATTCTGAATTCGGGCAAAGAAATTTCAGGTTTCTGGGCCCCAAAATATTCAATATGTTACCCAAACATTGCAAAACCATTCAATTTAACCGGATTCAATTTAATAAATTTGTAAAAAATTGGGTACTGGGTTTAGGTCAAGAAAAATCCGAAAATTTACTCAAAAACATTCTTACATGATAAATGGTAGTAATATAATATTGTATAACTGTATAGTTAATTAACTAGTAGGTAGTAATATTATTATAAAATAAATAAAACAACTTTGTTTTTAACCACTAATTCTTTTTTTTCCCCCGACCGGTTTCAAAGCAAACAAGCTTCTTCATCAAAGTTTATGTAACTATCAATGAATTAATTCCTAATTTATTTTTATCATGTTAACTAAATACTACACGTGGACCCAATAACTCAAGTCTTTTTCTCCGTACAAGAGTGGTAATTTGATATCAATATTTTCGAATCTAGACAGGAGAGGACTAAAATAAATATTGTTTAGGTACTTGTAAAGAAGTAGTATTTAGTTAACATGATAAAAAAAAATAGAAATTAATTCATTAGTTACGTAAACCTTGACGAAGAAGCTTGTTTGCTTTAAAACCGGTCGGGAAAAAAAAAAGAATTAGTGGTTAAATACAAAGTTGTTTTATTTATTTTACTATAGTGAATAACCGCAAAGTTAGTGCTTCAAATATAAAAAAAATAAAAAAATCATAATAATATTATTGTTTTTTGCATAAAAATGTCTGCCTTAAAACAGGTTGTACCTAGTTAGGCAGACTAGACATGATTCAGAGAAATCTATGACCTAACTGAGTATGTAGTAGATAAAGTAATTGTTATTTTTGTTAATAAACCATGATTATTATTATTATTATTTATTTCATCTTTTTCGTCCCTTGTATTATTTCATTTTATTTCGTCGACGAGCATTCAAATAAGCATCAAATAAGCATCAAATATACGCATCAAATATCCCTTTTCCCGTTTATTTCTGCGAATTTCTATTTACAGATTGTCTTAATTTTGTTTGGAAGTATTTAAGGAAAATGTACGCACCTTTGAAGCAGAATGTTGTTAAAACACAAAGCAGAGTCACTGCCCTGCTGAAGTGTTCCGTCCGCATTGCTACGCACAAATTTTCACTGAACTGTCAGTAAGCTTTTCTCGGGCGGGAAAATTGCTGGTAAACCGGTCAGGGCTTCGCAAGTGCGCGGCTAAAGTCATGCGCGGCTCGCGACGGACTGAGAGCAACTGAGGAAGTGAGGACTCGAGAACTTATTCCAGGTCCGCGTAGTAATTATTGTCTATGTTAAGGTATTATAGTGTAGGTACCACCGAGTTACAATTTATATCCTACCTACCCAGCACGTGCATTAGGTATCTAAAAGGCAATTATTGCTATTTTTTCTACCTTATTTTATTCGATTAATTATTTTATTTATTTATTTACTTAATTATAGAATACGCCCAGGTGGCATTTACAAAGATAATACAGGTAAGAACAAACAGTAATCATTTTAAAAATAAACAAAAACACATATTTTTAAGACACGTAGAAACCAAACAAGGATACTGCATACAAAGTCAAAAGTAAAAACTTTGCTTAGTAAGAAAGAGAAAAATATGGATATAATTTATTTATTTATTTAATGCACAAAATACACAATTTTATCATATAGCAAAATTTTTTTTTCTTTTGGAAAAGAAATATTTGCGTTCTTGTGATATATATATAATATTTAATTTTGAGGGCCATTTTCAACGAGTTGTAAATAACTATTAGAAAATGGGAATCAAGTTGGGGTAGAGTAGGAATCGAACCACGGACCTTTGGTCCGTGAGTCCGAGACACTAACCACAGAACCACAACCCGATTCTATAAAAAAAAAATATGTCCCGACTTGTTAGGAAATTCCGTGTTAAGTCGGGACTCTTCTATATATAAATCAAAAACATTTATTAACTAAACAATGTACAACATAATCAGAACATGAACTAAAACTAGTAAAAAATTGTAGTCAACATGGACATAATACGAGAATATCAGACAAATAACATATGCAACTTTCTAAAACAAGACAAGGACAATCAAGACTAATAAACCAGGGACTGAAATTATACAATAAACTACCAGACAAAACTAAACAAAAGACTCAGACAAACTTTTCAAAAGATGTAAAAAATATTATTTTGAACAACCGAGTATAAATGAAAAATGTATATATTATTTTATGTAATATGAATGTAATAATCCGTAAGGGTTTATAAATAAATTTTCAAATTAAAAAATAAATAAATAAATAAAATAATAGAAAAAAATAAATAATAAAAATTTATACAGGTCGAAAAATGGAATGCAGAAAAGTTATATAATAATTCATGACAATATGTTATTAATAATTTATTGTAATATTATAATTCAATTAGGTAATTAATTGATATTAAAAATAAATACAAAAAAATACAATATAGTAATAATTGTAACACATCTACATATTTGGTGGAATATGTAATTTAATAAACACTATAATTAAATTAAAATATATATTTACGAATAATTATGCATCACAATTAAGTTTAATTCAAAGATGATATACATATATACGTATATGGATAATAATGAAGACAGCGTCGATATTATATATTTATTCCCAAAGCAATCTTATACAGTGGTCTCTACCCCTCGATAGAATCCAATTATGGATCTTCATCTTAAATATTTACGTTGTTTTGGAGAACTTAATATGTTCATCCAAGACGTTGAACACTCTTGGAGCTATATATGAAAAGTGTCTCCGAGCAAACATCGTACGGGTTCTCGGTATTAAGTAGTTTAGATTACGCGAAAACCTCGTACGGGCATTCTGTTGGGACCTCTTTCCGCAGTCGCCTGACCAGAAAATTGCCAATACATTCTTGTTATAGATTTGACGGATATCAAGTACTTTTAATCATTGAAATAATGGTTCAGATGGGTAAGTCGGAGGACACCTAAGCATAACTCTAAGAATCCGTTTTTGCGTCTTAATTAGGGGGGGGGGGGTTCATGACAATCGTCGAGTAACCTCCCCAGCCAATTACGCCATAAGCAGCCACCGATTGGAAAAGCGCAAAGTAGACATTTTTTTAACACAGTTTTCTTAATCTAGATACCAGTATAATGTAACACTAATCATCATCATTATTCCCTATCGCACCTGATGGTGCAAAGGGAACTGCATTGGTACGCCAATCGCAGTGTATCTTGATATTTTTACATGAAGGTAAGATTATCAGTATTACGCTTTAGGTACCAGTCCAGGGACTACGAAATATTCTAGTGTTAAAACACATTTTTAAATAAATATATCATGTCAACTATGTCGGGAATCGAACCCGAGACATATCGCTTGGTAGGCAAACACGCTGACCATTACACCACGAGGCCGACTAAAACTACTGTAATATAATATAAAAGTATATGCTACTCTACCTTCATCAATTAGATTTATAAAACCACAACAGGGGTTTTCAAGAGTTGTTGCGATGTGGCTCTTGGACAATGCACAATGCCTCTGAAAACATAGTAAAATATAGATGAATCTTTTTTTTATTTCATGCTGATTTTTACATACGTTTATGAACTTGTGCGATATATGTTGAGTGGTGATAGCGGGGTGGTCCGCAGTCATTCAGGTGAATTTAAAAATGTTTTAGCAAGTGATCGTGGATGGACCTTGCTGTCGCTTCTCGCTATGCTGCCTGCGGGCGCGGGTGCGATACCCTACCGATACTACACCATACATATACAACTTGCATCTATCTTGGTACGAGTTTACCTACATCGATAGATGCAACAAAAAACTAACATTGGAAAATATACAAATTACATTGTACTGTACTATTAGGGATAATACATAATGTGCTTTTTTCTTAAAGTGTTAAATAATGATATTATTATTATTATTATGCACCTTAAGCAGTTGCTATTGCAATTGAAAATTAGTCATTTAAATTCACGATACTAATGCTATTAATTTTATTGTAACTACATAAAACCCAGCTTCCCTCCTTCCCCGTCGCTTTGGCCATAATAAATAGTGTCAAAACGCGTGCGAATGCGGGCGATGTTGAATGAACTGTCACCCATGTCCGTACGTGATTCGAGGGGTGTTCTAGGAGTTAACTTCACAATAAGTTAGTTATAAAGTACTATTTACATTCATATGCTCGCTCCCCGAATACGAAATTATCAACTTATGTCATCTAATGTACAAAACCGTGACTTTTTCCCCGTAGTAACGTAAATAATGAATACGAGTTTCAGGCACTGAATCGCAAAGTTTGTTTCAAAACCGAAAGTTAGTTTTGAACTCTGTTAAATACCGCACAAACTTTTACTAATGTTCGTTGAAAACTGCATAAATAAAATGTTGTTAACTACATTAATTCAAGTAAAAACATACAAACTGTTAGAGGAAACTACACGTGTATGCTACATACACGTCGCACCTTTAGGACGAAAACGACTTAACTAAAACAAACTTAAAATGAGTTCAAATCATAAAAGGACGCAACGCAGATAAACATATAGTAACCAAAAGTCGGTTGATTCGATTTTGTTCCGATACAAATGATATGCCTACTTTATTTTGAAAAATATTAAAACGACCAATTTAGCTTTGTGATTGTTTCATTCCGATTTGCCGATAATCTTATTGACTTATGTAAGTTAATATCATTTAATTATTTAAATTATCGATAATCTTAGTGACTTATTTACGTTTATGTCATTTCGTGAATAAATAAAAACATGTGACCTGATTTGACCTAATAAAAATTATGTCAATATATTATTTATCAAAGTGTTTTTGTTTTTTTTCAATTTAATAATGACTCATCAAATAAATGTCTTGTTTTATTTATTTTTATGACGCTTTGACTTAAAATTTGGTGCTTGCTTCGAAAAATACGAAACAATCGACGAAAGAATACGAAGGTGTCACAATTTACATTCTTCTTTTGCAATTTCCCAAAAAGCAGATTTTTGAAGTTGAGTCGTTTTCGTCCTAAAGGTGCGACGTGTACTACATTTTGTTCAGAGAATGTACCCTTGAATGTCCCAGTCGGCGATTGAGATCGTACCAAACATTTTATCTTCCAGCCTTCAATAATAATATGGCGCACTTTAATGCATTATCACGTAGATATGTTAAGATTGAATAATAATGTAGAAAGTAATGCTGATATTGATATCTTTAACGATACCTGAAATAATTTTAAGGAAACTGTAACGCAATTTATAAAATCAAAAAGTAACTTATATTAACAAATTACAACAGGGATGGAGAATACCTTAAATAAGGGAATATGGAAGTCAAGGCATTAACAGGGCTTATGACCTATCATTGGCTGGTTTAAGTGGCCACTTTTACACACTGTGTAACATTCACCATTTGCCATCCATATTTCGTATGAACATCCATATTTCGTCAATTCTTCCATCTGTTGATTTTAGTGAAGTCAAAGAGCTGAAACCTTTATTGTTGTGAAGAGATTCATCTGACTGAATTATTTCACATACTAGGCAACGCCTGAAAACAATTTTTCAATTTTTAAACTTCTTCTTGGACCAGTTGGTTTCATTACAATATTTGAGTTTGTCCAAATGTTCATAGACAAAAGACTGGATTTCACCCCCTCGGGGGTCATTTAGATTAACAAATTACAACAGGGATGGAGAATACCTTAAATAAGGGAATATGGAAGTCAAGGCATGTACAGGGCTTATAACCTGTCATTGGCTGGTTTAACTTATATTAGTTAGGTAAAATAATTTGTAATAACCCGATAGTAAAAAAAAATTGTAATAACTTTCATAACAATCATAGAATTCAATTAAGCTAGCCAATTTAAAAAAAACAGTAATAAACTTTTTTTTTCTTTTTTTGTGCATGCTGTGTTCAGAAATAATTAATGAACAATATCTAAAAATTACGAATTGTGATTATTATACCGATGTCATGTGCATTGTTTTTGAACCATAATAAATAAAATTATAAAAAATATACGGAACAGTATACACATAATAAACAAGTACACATAACTCATTGATGCACCGAGCTGTACAGTTATATTATAAGGAAATACCATTGGAAATAAGAGAGCAAAACATATTATTTCATTTAAATGTCAATTAAAAAAACATGTGTTTGGCAGATAAATTTTCGTGTTAGCTTTAAAGAAGTTTTCTTTTTAAGTGTACGTATATCGTTTGAAAAATGTTAATAATTAGTATATGTTTTAATAATAATTAGATATAAGTTAATATTAGGACATTCATTTATTATGTTTGTACTATTTAAAGACAAAATAAAAAAAATATTAAATAATCATTTAGTCATTAAGTAAATTAATACCATTTAATATTACACTAAGGCTTTTTAATAGAAAGCCGCGTAAAATATATGACCACCCTGGAAATACTAACAAAATGACCACCTAATTTTATTTAACAATCTGACAAATAGTAAAATAATCAAATTCTTTGATAATATTACTTGCGAATTCGTGAATTTCGCCATCCCAACCAACCCAATATGATCTCACCATATTCCCTTTTAATCCCAGCAGTATTTTGGCACTTGCAAACGACACAACGCGGCATAACTGAATTTAAATCGCCAGTTGCGTACTAAGCAACGTCTACAGAGTTCCTAATGGCCAAAACGTAAAACCACTGATTTGTGAGTGGTTTAGTCGGATTCAATTCGATGCGCGTATGCGGTTTCTGGACTATTCTAATCATACGCATAAAACGTACATAAAACAACGTAAAAAATAGGAAAGAAAGAAAAATAATATTTAATATTTTTATTTTTATTTTTTTTATTTGGATAACCAACAGCTGTAATTATCTTTTATGTATATTACAAAACAAATAACAAATAAGCCAATTACAGGTTTTCACAAGTAGCATCACAGTGAGTTAAAAAAGATTCTCGAACATAAAATGAATAGTAATTAATGGTAAATTCAAAAGAAAAGAAAAAATACTACGAATTATTTCGAAAGCAAACGCCGTACGTCATTAAGATTATTTGCAAATTAATCTATGTTAAATGATTTATTTATTACATTAAAATTATTAAAAGTTCGCCATAAATATGAATTTTGCCTATAATTAGATGAAACAAGAGGTATGTGGAGAAGAGGGTTATTTCTTAAAACTTTGGAAGGAACATTGATAGAAAGTTTGCATAGTAGTTCAGGACAGTCAATTGAACCAGAGGCAACTTTAAGTAAATAAATTATATCCGCTATTTCCCGACGTTTTTGCAGAGGCAATAGGTGATGTTTTTTACATATTTGAATATACTGGTCGGATTTAAACTCAAGTTTCAACCGGAAACACATGAACTTTACGATTTTTTTTTGAATATTTTCAATGCGTGATATCTGCACATTGTACATAAGATTCCATATTTGTGATGCATATTCTAAGTTGCTTCGCACTAATGTACAGTAAAGGATTTTAAGTGTCTTTGCCATAGTGAACGACGTAGAGCTACGCATAAAAAAGCAAGGCGCACGCGATGACTTTTTTATGATGCTGTCAACATGGGCGTCGAAAATTAATTTACTCTAATGGCAGACACCTAGATCCTTTACACATAATGAGCGTTGTAGGTTTTGACCCTTAAGCACATAGTTAGTACGTAAAAATTTTACTTTGCGACTAAATGTAATAACCGAACACTTAGAAGGATTAAGGTCCAAGCAGTTGGAGTTGCAGTAATCCTCTAGAGTCTAGACGGATGTGCCTACCTTAAAGCTGAAAGGCTGGAAGTCACATTTTTTGCAAAATTGAGTTATGAATGTAATTTTGTTCATATATTCAGATTCTATCGAGTCCTCCGGTATACCACTACTGAAATAGCTTGTTTTAAAACACCAGTAGTGTAGTAATAAATTCCACAATTTTTATAACAAACTACCTCTAAAGCAGCGAGGAATTTTGCACAAGATGAAATCTTATTGTCATATTCAACCATTGGGAAATTTCTTTTGCCGTTAATTTCATTATTTTACTTTGCTTTTTTTCACACGCTGTTTACTTTCAATTACTGGTTTATTGCTATTAAATCATGTCGTTAAATTTATATTTACCTGTTATTTTCATAAATAATTAATGTTTCAATTAATGGCACGTAATTTAATGTGTTTGACTAAATAAAGTTTTATAAATACATTGTTTTTCGTTCAATATTCTACATGACTTTTTATACAAAAGTCCGAGGTGGAATAAGAGCGCGAGCCAGGCGGTTAGAACGAAAAACATTGAAGTCCCATAGTTGTTTGATAGTCCATATTTTAAATGTTTCTTTCTCAAATATTCTTATCAAAAGCTTATTAATAAAAAAGAAACAGCAATAAATTGTGTTTATACTTCGAGATATACATTTGAAACAGCTTAACAACTTCAAACCGCTCTCCTAAACAATTTACTAAATGTGACTTCCAGCATTTCAGCTTTACAGATATTATTGATATTATTGAATATATTTTATTATGTTTACTTTTAGTATACTGCATTGCATTGGTAAACCAAATGCAGTGAAGTTCGATAATTTATTATATGAAGGTAAGGTGATCGCTTCAGGTGTCACATTCCAGGAACAGTGCAATATTGCAGTTGAAAAATCTTTAAAATCAATATTTCATTTTAGGCGAACGCGCCAATCAATCCACTTTGTGTTAGATTTCCTCATTCAGGATTTTTACCCGAGCGCAGCTTTCGAGTGGAAAACACTTGTTCAGTGTTGTGGTTCTATTTCACACGCAAAACTGTATCATTCATCCGCCCGGTCACAGAGATTTTTCACAATAGACCACAGAAATTGTTTTCTTCAAAAATATGTACGCTGTGACTCATTAAGTAATGAGCAATTTTTCTTCATTTTAATTCTTAATATTTCCACAGGGAGTGGCTAGATCGTACACGCGGGTGGTTATTTGTAAAGAAAAATTGGCCACAAAATGAATTTTCGCTTTTTGAACTTTCAATTATTAAAAAATACAGCCTACTATTTTTCATCAAAACTTATTAAGGCAATGTGATTTATGTTTTTAGCCGTAATTAGACAGTTTGTGATAGCGAAGATACATACGAAAAATTGTCGGCTTTGTAAGTTATTACCTATCATAAAATGTCTATTTAGGTAATGTATCTATCTCTATGGTTTAGTAAATTAATTTTGTAATAAATAAACAGTTAGAAAGTTCAGTGGATTTGTTAATAGGCTATCAAACAAGGTTTTTTTTTAATGCGTGTATCGCATTATCAGCGTTGCGGTTTTTTTAAGTTTTGCAACTTTGAAATTACTCCGCGTGTGACGTCACAAGGTCTCC
The DNA here is from genome assembly GCF_059751315.1 of Micrasema longulum. Classification (NCBI taxonomy): domain Eukaryota; kingdom Metazoa; phylum Arthropoda; class Insecta; order Trichoptera; family Brachycentridae; genus Micrasema; species Micrasema longulum. The sequence goes on along the minus strand of NW_028278162.1, from coordinate 258,429 downwards.
TCGGTGAGTTCTGCTGATTGGTGAATTGGCTTCCCGTAAAAAGGAAATCTATCACAACACTCCATCATTGGTTGGCTCGGAAGAACTTGTGACGCCGTTCAAAGCAGCTCGATTTCTTTGTTTTTTTTTCATACATTTTCCAGGAACCTTGCCGTACAATTTAGTGCTGTAATTTTTACCGCGCGCGAGAACACTTAACGTAGCACTAAATTGATTGAATATTAATAATTAAGAGGTTGTGTAGTGAATTTTTAATCCAATAGACACAATATCGTGTTTAGTGTAGATTTATTGATGTATTTTTTTTTATATCTGTACGCGAAAGGTAAACTACGGTTACTCCAAATATGATGAAATTGAGTTATCCAACAATGTTTTGAGTATGTTTAAATGTTTGCAAACTGGCTGGATTTTCTCCCTAGGGAGTTATTCAGATCTTAATTTCTTGCAACAAAGGGGAAAAAAAATTGAGAAGGGAATATAGAAGTCTAGGCCTTTACAGGGCTTATGACCTGTCGTTGGCTGGTTTAAGTGGTCACTTTACACACTATTTCCACATTTCCTCCATTCTTCCATCTGTTGATGAATCTCACCCACATTTCAAAAGTTCTCAATAGACTAAAACCCGTATGCAGAGACAAAAATTAAGGTGAGGAAAGTACATTCTAATTTCAAATGCAGAGAATAACCCGAAGGTGAAGACAATAGAATGTACTTTCCCTCACCTTAAGGTTTATCTCTGCATACGGGTATAAGGGTAGGGGTCCCTAGGTGCAAATACAGTTAACAGAGGTGGGGTTTTCTGGAGGGAGATGATATAAACTTCGATTGTGAAGAGGTGCAGGATGATCCTCATCTGCTGCGATGTCCACAAATTGCACCTTTAGGACGAAAACGTATTAACTAAAAAAAAGCTTAAAATGAGTTGAGATCATAAAACGACTTCAATGAACATTATGTATCTTTCTGCATTAAAAAAAACATTCGGGTAAGACAAAAAATATGACAAAACCATTGCTTCGGTCTCTTTATTACTCAGAGAATTTAGATTCCGTGTCAGTACGGAAGCGACGCAATAAGTGTTGTGTTTACATTACTGTGTGAAAGACGCAACGCAGACAAACATATAGTGACCGAAAGCCGGTTGAGTCGATTTTATACCGATACAAATGGCAGGTTTACTTTATTTTTTTAAATATTAAATATACCAATTTAGCTTTAGTTCCGACTTACCGATAATCTTAGTGAGTTATTTACGTTTATGTAATTTCGTGAATAAATAAAAATATATGTTTGGTGACTTGATCTTGACCTAATAAAAAATATGTCATTTTCTTATTTATTAAAATGCTTTTGTTTGTTTTTTTTCAATCTAACAATGACTCATTAAATAAATGTCTTGTTTAAACTTGTAATAATTTATTTTACCAAGCTTTTTTTCATAGATTCATAGCTGAAAGCCTTCGGTATAATTTTCAACTGAAAATTCGGTGCTTACTTCGAAAAATACGAAAAAATCGACGAAACAATACGAAAGTGTCACAATCATTTACATTCTTCTTTTGTAATTTCCAAAAAATGGATTTTTGGAGTTGAGTCGTTTTCGTCCCAAAGGTGCGAAATGCAGTTAACTTGTGAAGAGGATGATTTGAGGATGACCACTGACAATATCTGTCGCTGAAGGTCTGAAGTCCGGACTCGATAAGTAACCATGTACCTTCTGGTCATAATATCATGTAAATAGGTGGACCTCCATCTCTGTCATAATACATTTAGAGCTCGATATCCGGGGATAAAATAAGTTTGCAAATATTTGGACACACTCAAAATGTTGCTGATCATCTTGCCGTCATCCAACAATTTTGTATCGAGATTCGCTGCTATCCTATGCACCATTAGGTGCAGATAAAAGCATGACATGACGATTATGATAATTATTATAAAAATAACGGTGTTTCCTTTTCATTACTCATTCTTGTTGATTATATCCTTAACCCTTTAGGTGGTGACTCAAGCAAGATATCCGGGAATAGTAAAGCGTAACATAAACATTAACAAATTACACCAAGGATGGAGAATACCTTAAATTATGAAATATAGAAGTCTAGGCACTTACAGGGCTTATGACCAGTCATTGGCTGATTTAAGTGGCCACTTTACACACTGTGTAACATTCGCCATTTTGCAATGTTTGAACATCCATATTTCTTCAATTCTTCCATTTGTTGATTTTAGTGTTAGTAAGTATTTTGTCTACAAAATTTGGACAAACTCAAATATTGTAATAAAACTAACTGGTCCAAGAAGAAGTTTCAAAATTAGAAAATTGTTTTCGGGTGTTGCCTAGTATGTGAAATAGTTCAGTCAGATGAATCTCTTCACAACAATAAAGGTTTCAGCTCTTTAACTTCACTAAAACCAACAAATGGAAGAATTGAAGAAATATGGATGTTTAAACATAGGCAAAATGGTGAATGTTACACGGTGTGTTAAGTGGTCACTTAAACCAGCCAATGACAGGTCATAAGACCTGTAAATGCCTAGACTTCCATATTCCTTTATTTAAAGTATTCTCCATCCCTGTTGTAATTTGTTAATCTTAATGACTTCCGAGGAGATGAAATCCAGTCTTTTGTCTACAAACATTTGGACAAACTTAAATATTGTAAGTAACATAAACATTTGCATGTACAAGGCGTTAGAAAAGACTTTTTGTCCTGGGACCTGTCGGTGAACCAAGTAAACATGCAATTTTTGTTTGTGTAAGCACGCACATTTGAATGATATATGTATGTACATGAAACTTATTGATACGCACACATAAAGAAAATATTTGAATGGACTGTAAATATCCAGAATATGTTTTAACTCTTCTTTCTTCTTTTTCCACCTCTGCCAAGGATCTCATTGAACAGTACTGTCGATGTGTACCTACAGCAAAGGCAAGCATTCAAGAAGCAAGCGGTGTTAACGCTTTCTTAGAGACGACACACTTTCCACGTCTGCCTAGATCCTGCCATAACCATACCTACTGTACTTTTAAATGATTTCTTTGATAGTTTCTAAGATCCCAAGATTGCAAAAAATGTTAAGTTGAATTCAATATGTTTATTGTCAATAATGCCAATCTATTAAGGCATCCATAGGCCTGTTGGTTGGCCAAAAGAAAACTAGTTTAACGAACAAAATTAATAGACAGTAATTTCCATTTTTGATTTCTAATGATATCCTCTGAAAAAACTTGTCCCTATTGACAGTATTTTTCTTTTCCAAAAGCATTCTAAAATCTGTTGAATTTATCTGGCACTTGAACGGTTAATATATTATTTTCCCACACTCGCAAATCAGCATAATATGATATCAGAACATATTATACTCGTATACAAACAATAAACGATAAATTGTATCATACTATTATATTATGCATATTATGTATATTCAATTTTGAAATATGGTATTATTTTTTGGGGAGACACTACTAATGAATACGATGTTTTTAAAATTCAAAAAAGATGTGTTAGGAAAATGTTAAATGCTGATTACTTAGCTACATGTAGGCCTATTTTTATTAGATTAAATTTATAAACAGTGACAGATATTTATACAATGGAACTTTGACTTATTGTTAAATCCTGACCTGAATATTTTATTACACAGGAAAAAATACATTTTAACAAAACCAGGAATAAAAGTTCATTAAAAATTCCATTAATAAAACAATGATTTATTCAAAGGGGACCCGTATGCCCGACAGTAAAAATATATAATAAGCTCCATAATAAAATGAAGAAGATAAATTGTGTTAAATAATTTGCTGGTGTGTTCTAATCAATAAATGTTTCTATACTATAAATTAATATTTGGAAGATGTAATATAATAAATTAAAATGTTTTAAATATAATTAACGTAAGCAATACACACCATAATCTTGTTTTTTAAACTTTTTTAAAATTATTTTTTTAAAATTAATATTTTTTTTTTTTTTTTATTTAGTCTTGGTTTTGAAAATTGACAAATTTGTTGAAATGTTGTCTCACTCTGACGGCAGGTTGTAACTTACATCTTTAAAAACTGGTTAAACGGGGTCTCCAATTCCAAAATATTTTCCGAATTAGTTGTTTTATTTGAGAACTAAAAACAGCAAACTCTATTAAATTTTATATTTACACTTGTATCTTTGGATAGAGTGAAGATGCCACTTCCGATTTGTTGAATTGGGGAAATCACGCCGTTTCTCCGAAGAGGTAGGCAGAGAGGATAGAACGCCATATCACTCTGTCTTTGCATGTACACCTCGCTTCCTCTACATTCATACATCTCATGCACGTACACCGATTTTTCCGACTTTGTGGTGTATAAATATGAAATAAATGTATATTTATCCATAGCTAGTTAGGTTTTAGGGGGTACGGCATCATTTATTACACGTATCAATTTTTTTTTTTAATCGGTACTCTGTTGCACATAGATTTTAAAAAAAATTAGAATCCTTATGCTCGCCCAAAACTGTGAAGGTTTATGTGAAAAAAATTATGTCAGTCATTATTATGATTTCCCTATCCGCACCTGGCAGAAGTTCAGAGAACCAAAAAAAAATATCCGAAGATAATGGCTTATTAAAGTATTGTTTACACGTGGACAACACAATAGATAAGGCAATATTGTCTAGTCTTAGCTCCGCGAACAGCCTCGTCCGCGCAGGACAACGCTGGGACAATACGCTGACGTAAGTTATCCACAATAATAATAATAATAATTCTAATTTCATCCAGTCGGCCTATCTTACGAAGACTACAAGTGATTTGAAATAAAATTACAGTATATCTAATCACCCACTCGAAAGAATTAAAAATTGATTCAAGAAAACAACATCCTACTCGATTTGCATTCTTCATTTGCTTTGCAAAGCGTCTTTACGAATTCAATCGGAGTCGTTTGTAGGATTATAATATTACAAACTTGTGACATGTTGACATTATTACATCGTTTATAGCAACACTAACGACGTAATTATTGCCTAGGCAAAAAATAAAGAATGTCTCAGCTGTACCAATAACAGTAACTTTCCGTATATTTTTATTCCAGGATGAAGTCACCGGAGTTCGAAAAATCACTGTTTGTGTACTCATTTCGCATTAGATATTTATTTATTTTATTTATTTTATTCAGAAAACATACAGTCATACAAAATAAGTACTAAAAACAACAATTTTTTAACATAAAAAGACTAATTAAGTTTTCATAAATTAAAAAGATATAAACATTAAATATGACAAAAAATAAATAAGTTTAAATGAGAAAAGAATAATTGTTGACATTTGCGTTTTCCATGGAGGTAATAAATAAAAATACAGAATGTACACTCCGAGCCATCCACGCACACACATGAACGCACATATAAAACATACACAAACATATACATTACATGCGGCACATATACATAGCATAAACCACTCAAGATGTACATTCAGCGACTATCCCAAATAATCGACCCCATGAAGAAATTTTCTGTACAAATGCAACGTGCAGTTAAAAATGTCTACATCAATACTGAGTCCCATATAATTTCTACAGGTACGTCTAATGAATGAATTCGAGGTATAATTGTTTTTACAAGTTGGATTTTTTATATATTTGATGGGGTAAGATAGTTTTTTTTATTATATTTTAATGGTTAAAATTGAATTCGCATTTTATACCGCGGTAGATCTTCATTAATAAAATGATCAAGATTCGCTGCGGTCGGAGTACCAATGCTGTGCCCGGTTACATGTTTATTTATTTATTTTTTATTATTTTAAATTAACATATAAATTATCAAGTCCTACTGAGCTGCATAAAATGCAGTTCGTCAGCAGGTGCTTATAGGTGAGTTCTAATATATACAGGGTGTTCTTTAAACCCTGTCACATCTGAAACCACGATGATCAGTTTGAGCAAGAAGACATGTTGGGATTTTAAAATATTTTTTTAGAACGAATAAAATTTATAAAAATAAAATATTTAAAAAAAGAAATGGTTGCTAACTTCTGCAGAGGAGAAACAAGGAGGGGGGAGGGGGGAGTCTGACACACCGTTAATGACGTGGCCGCGCCCCCCTCGCTTCTCCCCCGCAGAAGTAAGCAATCATTTGTTCTTTTTAATATTTTATTTTTACAAATTTTCTTCGTTCTAAATATTTTTTCAAATATGCTAATATGTCTTCTTGCCCATACTGATCATCGTGGTTTCGGATGTGACAGGGTTTGAAGAACACCCTGTATACATTATCTTATCTCTTATTATTCTATAAACATATAAAAACTCTTATTACTCTGGAAAAAAATGAAAATATTTACATCGAAAATAAATAAAGAATTGTCCAAATAAAAAATAAAAAGTAGAAAAATTAAAAAAAAAAAAAACACGTTCTAAAAGCCAGATTTTCAGCGAGTTGTTTCATGTATGTTATGCAAGTTATCTGAAAGACTTATAAGCATCCTCGAGGTTCTGGGTCCGATTCCCGACAAATCAAAGGATTTATTCTCTATTTTTCTTATTTGTCAATCTTGCAAAACATTTCAAAAATTTATTAGTCCATAATATTTTTTACATCTAGGTACAAGTTTCATAAAAATCTTAGATCCGTTCATTTTCTTTTTTTCCATGACCAGCAATCTAATTATTATACTCGTATAATCCAATTATATACCAATACTAGCGGATCCGACAGACGTTGTCCTGCCCGAACGTTGGCTTGCCTGCTACCTAGATGCTTGCTTGTTTGTGAATTAATTCCAAAACTAAAAATTGTTGATATTTAAATATTTAATTTAAGTAGGTACCTAGGTATTTCTTTATTCTTGAATTCCAGAACGTAAAAAAATGTTTTTTAAATATGGCATTCTTTTTGCAAACGTCAAACTCCGGTCTTCTCACCAACAGAGGTGTGTACTTATGTAGGAATACAATTTTTTTAGATGTATTGAATTTAATATTATTTTAGTATTACCTAAAATCCAAATGAAATAAATACGTAGAATTTATAAGGAATTTAAGGAAAGAATCTGATTGAAATCCACTAAAAACAAATGCTGTTTGTAAACATTCAAAAACAAACTTTTTATACGCAAAAAACAACATCTTTCCATTTTTTTGTGAATGCATTCTCCTCGAATGCAGCCCTGGTGGATCGATGAATAAAACATTTATGCTCCTTACTTCTTTTCTACATATTAGATTGGAGATTTTATTATCTACGAATACGCACAGCGCAAAGATCTATATTTCTCTGAAAACCAGACATAAATCGGTTAAGCCGTTTAGGAGGAGTACGGTGACATTACACGTACAGAGGAATTATATATATAAATAAAGCTACGAAATAAGGTGGCCTCCGTGGTGTAGTGGTCAAGATGTTTGACTCACACACGGAAGGTTCCGGGTTCGATTTCCGATGTTAATTCCCGATGAAAATTAAATGTGATTTTTGTGAAGCCTGGGTTTTATGTGATTTATTTTTACATTTTTTTTTTGCACCAAAACAGGCCAGGAGGCCTAATTACAGTGGTGAATTACATCACAGAGCACCCAGGCTTGAGAAAAATCACATTTTTAATTTTTGTGTTCTCACCTGGAATCGAACCTGGAACCTTCCGTGCGTGAGTCAAGCGTCTTGACCACTACACCACGGGGGCCGCCGTGATGCAATTCACCACTGTAGTTGGGGCCTCCTGGTCTGTTGTGGTGCAAAAAAAAATAATCCAGGTTTTATATTACGAATTGTAAAATATTTCAATTCACTGTATCATCATCATTACTTTTCCGCACCTAATGGTGCATCTTCTTCTTCTTATAAGACCGTTTCTTTCCATTGCTGGATACAGGCCTCTTCCAAATTGTTCCATGTTTTTCTGTCCTGGGCACTCTGTTTCCATCCATGGCCCACGAGTTCGACGACGTCGTCAGTTCATCTCCTCTGTGGTCTCCCTACTTTCGTAGTGTCTCCAGTTTAGTATTCGGGGGGTCCATCTATCAACTTCTTGTCTCGCCACATGACCCGCTCACTGCCATTTTTGCCTTCCCACTCTTTCTGCGATATCAGTCACCTGCGTACGGCGTCTCATCTCCTCATTCCTTATTCGGTCTCTTAAGGAGACGCCCAACATTGTCTTTCCATAGACCGCTGAGTGCACTTAATTTTGTGAACACTTCTAGCAGTGAGTGACATGGTTTCAAGACCGTATGTTGCCACCGGCAGAACACGAGAGTTGTAGACTTTGACCTTCAGATTATTTGAGATTTCCTTATTTCTGAAAACGTGTTTCAGCTTTCCAAACGCAGCCCAACTTAACCCGATTCGTCTAGGCAGATCCGCAGTTTGATTAAGTTTTCCCAATTTGATTTTGTGCCCAAGGTAAATGTACTCGTCAACAGCACCGATAGTTTTACTTCCGATACATATGTTGCTAGGTATTGGACTTAAAATCTTGGTGTTGTCTATATTCATTTCCAGACCGATCTTTCTAGAGGCTTCGTATAATTGTTTTACCATAGATTCGAGTTCATTTACCTCTTATTATTACTATATAATCTGCAAAACGGAGGAAATTTAGATACTTGCCATCTATTTTTATGCCTTTGTTATTCCAATTTAGCGTCTTGAAAACGTCTTTTAAAAAAAAGCAAGTAAGTCTTTTAAGTTCTAGTAAAAAGTTTTGGAGATATCGTGTCACCCTGTCTTACACCCTTTTTTACTTTTGTCTTTTACTTTTACATCCATATAGCATTTTCATATACTTAATGGTGCATAGGACACTGCATTGGTACACCAATCGCAGAGCATCTTGATCATTTTCGTTACATGTATGTAATGTGATCAGTCTTACGCTTCAGGTACCAGTCGAGGGACTATGATATATTCTAGTGTGAAGACACTCTTTTAAATAAATATTTAATATCAACAATGTCGGTAATCGAACCCGAGACTTCTCGCATGGTAGACAAAGGCTGACAAACAATTTAATTCACTTCATTCATTCAAAATACTATTTGCTGAATTAGTTCGAAGTAATCTAGAATATAATTCCGCGATTTGGTCTCCATTTTATGTCTCACCAGTATAAATTAGAAAAAGTTCAACGTAAATTCTTAAGATTTATAATTTCAAACTATCAATTATTACCGCTGAACAAATTAATTATAATTCATTAATGTGTAAACTTAATGTAAAAACATTATGTCGGCCTCGGGGTGTAATGGTCAGCGCGTTTGCCTACCATGCAAGAGGTCTCGGGTTCGATTCCTGACATGGTTGACATGAAATATTGATATAAAAAGGTGTTTTTACACTAGATTATTTAGAGTCCCTGGACTAGTACCTGAAGCGTAAGACTGATCATCTTACTTCATGTAACAAAAATGATCAAGATACGCTGCGATTGGTGTACCAATGCAGTGCCCTGTGCACCATTAGGTGCGGAAAGGGAATGATGATGATGATGAAAAACATTATCTAGTAGAAGGACCACTAGTGATATTATAATTTTATCTAAAAAAATTAATGTTAGGTTGAACGTCCTTTTTTTAACGAATTTCCTTACATTTTATATTTCTGAAATTCGTACGCGACACAGCGCTATTTTATATTAACAAGTCTAGTCATAATTATTATTATATTCACTCGCCGATACAGAGACTACATAAACTTGGCAATGAATTTAGCTCTATTGGTGTCTTTTGCTGATACATATCTAAATTAAAAGAAAGTCTTTTTTAACGGTATAATAATTTATTGGGTCATTTAGCCATTTTGTGTTCTAAGTCCCAATATTGTTTTTTTGGTTTTATTTACATAATTAAATTTACATTTGAATTTTTGTTTGTTTTTTTGTACAAATGAACAGTTCATCGCTTTTTAGTTTGAAAACGTGCTCATGTATATTTTTTTCATATCTCAAAGCCCGCTAGAGCGTTTAAAATAAATAAATTAAAAAACAACAAAAAAGATTAAAAAAAAAGTTCACTTTTTGTTTTTTTTTACATTGATAACATACTCGTATTTCAATTTGTGGTATGAAATTTTTCATTATTTGTTTGTATAAAATACAAATTTATAAATGTTAAAAAGTTTGCATTTCCAAAAATTTAATTTAAAAAATAAACGCGTTAAAAAAACAATTATAAACATCTTCTTTCTTTTTCTTAATCTCTCCTCCTTTACTCTTTTTTATTTTTTCCCATTGAGTAATAGGATAGATTTATGGTAATTTATGTACAAATGCAATTATTTATATTATAGTACAACTTTGGATTTTTTATTTATACTTTCTATTGAATATGTTTTGCGACTTGAATTACAAAAATGAACCATTTATTTTATTGGTTGGTTAGAAGAAATTGCCATTTGGCAATAAGCCCGCCAATGTACAATTAACATTATGTACAAAAAATTGAATAAATCAATAAACATACCTGTTGTAAACTTTTCTTTTTTTTTTTCGTAAAGTCTTAAATAGCCAACCACATTTGGTTCAAAACTTCACATTTACCTCTCTCGTCCTTGCAATTTTTCCATCATCATGGTATCCTTGTAGATATAGCGTTTTACCAGAATTACAAAATATAATTTATTGCAAACGAAGGAATTTTTCGTAATTTTTTTATAAAATTTATATTTAAAGCACTAGTTTTGTGGTTATTCATTAAATGCAATAAATTTTAATCAATTCATTTTTAAATATACGAGTACCTTCATGTGCGAAATACCTTACTACGTATAAAAATATTCATTTGTATGCATAAGGTACATTTGTATAACAAAATCTGAGGAAAAAAAAACTTTGTTTTTAACCCCTTATCCTTATTCTATCACCGACCAGTTTCGAAACTACCCAAGCTTCCTTATCAAGGTATTATTTAGTATTAAACAAAATTAAATTAAAAAATTATATGTTCTATTTCATTTTTATTGTTATATTTTATTTTTTTACAAATGGAATGATACGGAGTGGCTTTTTACGGGTTTTTTTCTGATTTTTTAGCATTATATTGAGTTATATATAGAAAACTATAATTAACCAATAATTTTGGTTTATTTGTACATATATTTTTTTATTACAATGGCTGTTGCTTTCTTTTCATTAATAAATAAAATAAGCTTGAGTGGCTTCAAAACCGGTCGGTTATAAAATAATTTATACGTTCATTTTTGTGAAGTAAAAATGAGCTAAGATTTTTACTAATGTGCACGAGATTCTACCGAATAATGAGTTTTTCACCCATTAAAAAACATCAATGATTTTAACAACATTTATTATACAAAAATATATATATATTACAATGTGAATAAATGAATGAATCAGAAAAATATGGAAAAAGCTTCTGAACATATTAAGGCATTACAATGAAATTATACATTGGGCGTTAGGTATAGTATTAGAATACGGATGGGAACACCTCTATTATTATAGTGATATAATAAGGATGGTATTCGCATCCTTATTTTACCACTATACCTAGGAGTAACTTAATGCCAGGTTTATAAGTAAGGCCAAATTATGTTATTTTTTTGTTGTTAAATGGTCTCCCGAATAAAATATGAGCACTACAATATCAAGCATAATATGATCCCTACCCTAAACAACTTTTTTTATTTTTAAAATGTCTTTTTCGAGATCATTGCTTTGCTTTATAACTTTAATTATTTTAATTCAAATTTGTAGTTATTCCTTGTCGAAAATCAGACATAGTTCGATCCAAAATTGTTTCAAATTGTTACTCGAGTTTTAAAACATACTTATATCGATTATAAAATGTTAAAAAAGTCATTTGCGCATGTCTCATATAAATTACTCTTTCAGAATCTTCCAATATTTTTTATACTCACATAAGGATTTATTTTATATTTCCATTATCATAATTTTTTTCCACAGCAACAGTTTTTTCCAATTTACAAAAAAAATGTTTTTAGACTCCGGTACCTTTTAATTTTAAAGTACTCATTTAGATGTAGTTTACAAATATGTTCCTGCAATTTTCTTGTAGACCGGGTCAGGGACGGAGGAGGGGTCCGGAACGGGGAAGCCCGGCCGAGGGGTCAGGGAGGGGAGCTTGCGCGCAGGGGGCGCGGCGGGCGGGGCGCAGGGTCCGAAGGGGCGGATACACGAGAAGGTGTCCCGGACAGCAGAGGGAGACTGGTCGTCCATAAAAGGCATCTCAAAATTACTGCAAGAAAAAACAATAATTATTCATTATCGTTATTGGTAATGTGAGTCGGTAAAGGTGTCAGTCTATGAACAACGCAATATTGCAGTGTAGAACGACCCTTGAAACCAAAATATCTTACGCCAAACCTGCCAGGAATCGAACAAAGGACCACAAATATGGTAGGCGAATGTAAAACTTTGGGGCCGACTTCTCTCCACCCCTCTGTTATTCCAAACGCCTTTGCCGCCGCGCGCCGTATAAAACGAGAATGAAAATACGCGGTATAAAAGCCGTTTTTACGGCCGCGAGAGCGTTTGGAATACCAGGGCCGCGATTATGATGGGAAGATAAAGACGTCATACCTTCGCCTTGAAGGTAAAGTTAAAGATAAATTCCCTCTAGCGATTATAAAGATATAATACCGACCCCCCACCTTCAAGTTTTGGGTAGGTACATCGATATGCATCAAGGGGAAGCGTACGTCACGGTACACATATCTACGCTCTAAAATGACATAGCTTCAGTATGACACCATAGTTGAAGATAAAAGTCTCTCGACCGACTACAAAGGTAAGGTACCGAAACCCCTACCATCAAGTTTTGATGTAAGTGCATCGTTTTAAACCGACGGGTCTAGAACCCCTCGATACGTTTATCTACGCATTAAAAGTGTCAAAAATTTTGTTCCACCGAGCAATTTTTCCTTTCATTATGATTTATTATAATTTTTGATCGATTTGAGGTTGGCACTTTTTTTTTAAAAAGCCTATTAAAATATGAGAGAAATTAGTAGAATTAGTAGAATATTAAGTCAAATTAAATTCCGACATAACTGTCACTTTAATAAAACGAACGCCTAGATGTGAAAATAATGTCGCTAGGTTCTGTCCTATTAAGAAATAAGAGTATCTAGGCGTCAGACACAGATTATATGCGTCAGAAAGTTACCACTCTAAAAAATAATTTGGTTATTATATTTTTTTCATCTGTTTTACTATCTTTCGGAGTGTATGTATCGAGACGTTATAGGAGCCGACTGTATAGTCAATCGGTAGATACATACAGACGATCGTTAAGCGTACCGTCTTGATATATACAGATGAAGATAGCGTTCATAATCGAGGCACAGGCCGGAGAGCGGCGATCGAGTCAAAAACACTCGTCTAGTGCAGCGTTTCCCAACCTTTTTAAGCCTGCGGATCGGTGAAAATAGAAGAAAAAATTGCGGACCGGTAACGTAGGTGTAAAAACTTTTATTTGTGTAGTATTCTGTTTATTGGTTTTTAACATTATATTAAAATAGGTATAGAAAGAAAAAATATAATTTTTTTAGTTTTAAAATAGGCGACAAGTTTTTCTGTGGAACGACAGAAAATCTCAACGGACCAACGCTGATCTAGTATCCAGGTTGTATTTTACACACAGAACCGTAGGTATCCTCAATCCGCCGGACAAAGAATAAAATATTTTATTTAGTGTTTTTCTAACCGTATTTGATAATTAAGTGTGTCTGTACATTTTATGGAGCAATTTATTTGTTTATTAATCACAACAGTTCCTATGAATGATATGTGTTTTTTTTTTGCTACGCACACATAAGCAAAGTTTATCAAATATATTTATTAAATGACTCTAACCCAAAGATTATGAGACCAAAAACCCTGTGTTGAGTTGGGATCCAAAATAATAGAAAGTGGATGTTTAGGTACATATTTAAAAATACAAAGTATAACATAAATTACTATTCCATATCACTATGTATATGATAAAATGCACCACTATGTGTGCACCATAATATTATGATAAAAAATAAACAAATTTATGCAACATCGATATATAATAAAAGGCAATGTCCGTATGTGTGTCTTTGATAGACTGAATAACTGCTGGACCGATTTACGTGCGGTTTTCAGCAAAATGATGAGCTTTGCCATGGGCATATTTATAGCTGAAATCCTCAATTTGTTAAGTCGAAAAAAAATTAGGAATGTAAATATTGCATTCATCGTTTACCAGGGCTGCATTCGACGAGAATATATGTACAAAAAATGGAAGGATGTTGTTTTTTTGTGTTTTAATTTTTTTATTTTTGAATGTTTACAAACAACATTCGCTTTTTCGGATTCATAACTATGGTGAAAGTGTAAAGTGGGTTTTTCATATTGATTTAATTTGTGTTCTGAAGAAGAAACGGGTACGTCTTGAAACCGGTAGGCATATAAAAGTCGGTAAGTAGTTAGATACAAATATTTCATAATATTTAGTACATTTATATAATGCCTCGAAGCAGTCTCCTGCAATAGTCGCTTCCCAAGACAATATCAAATTTGGAGTAATTTTTCTGGGCCTCAGCCACAAGGAAGTTAGGTGAGTTATCTTCAATATTATTTGTAAGATAGAATGTAATTTTCAGTACGAAAATGTGTATATTTGTGTGAAAATTTTAAGTATATTTGTCGGTAACCTACAATTAAACCTATTTAATAAATAAATTTATGTGAATATTTTATGTTTTTACATTTGTATTGGAAACTTAATATGTTCATCCAGAATATAAAAAAATAATATTACTAGAATTATTTACATAAACATTGCTTATTGATATACGAATTGAACAGTTTTACGTTAAATATAAACCCAGTCAGAAATAGAACTTCAGACCCCACGCGTGGCGACACATTGGGCTCACTAGTACATAACTTTGGCGACAGATAAATATTATTGAATAAGGGAAACATCGCGTCTCGTTGGCGACAGTTTCGTTGGATTAAATACCACAGATTTATCAACATAATTAATTGTTTGAAAGACAATGTTACAGCAGACGCAATCTGGCAGCTGTTAGTTTTCTTAATGTTATTAAAAACAAAAATATTTATTTATTTAATAATTTGGACTGTATTTACAAATGATACGATTAATACATCTGTTCTCTTTTTCACAGATGGAGTGTAATAAAAGTATTTTCTAATCGCACGCGACGACATTTTTCTGCGAAGCGTCACATGTTATGACAATGACGGTCCGTTAGAGAATGAATACAAGGAAGGCAATTACCCACGAATGTAATTGCCATTTATTTAACTTTTTGTACATTGGCGGGCTTATTACCAAATGGCAATTTCTTCAACCAACCAATAAAATAAAAGTTTTTTTTTATAATTCAAGTTACAGAACATATTTAATTGAAAATAAAGATTAAAAAGCTAAAGATATGTAAAAATAGAAATAAACGTATTTGTTTATAAATTACCTTAAATCAAAAAAAGAAAAAGAGGGAAAAGAAAAGGAGGAGAGATTAAGGAAGAGAAAGGAGATGTTTCTTCAGACGTGATTTAAACAGAGATAATGTAGTAACATCGTTGATGGTGGATGGGAGATGATTCCACATTCAAGCCGCGTGGACACTATATGAGTTAGAGAAGAAAGAGGCACATTAGCTTATCACATTCATTGTCCCTTATTAACTATTTTTATCTTAATTTTGAGACTATTGTAATCAATGTAAATTTATATAAACAAAGTAAAACATATGACACTCTGGAACGTGTCTACTGCCTATGGGTCGGTGAAGAGGCTATTTCTACAAAAAATAAACGTATGTATATAAAATGTCAAAATAAATAAATATGCAGAACATTGCTGTATATTTTCGTTAGATATAATTATGAAATAAAATGTGCAAGGTCAGGTGGGACAAGAGTAGCTATGGGGGAAGAGGAACAAAACAAAATCTGACTATTTGCTCAGTCGGTGAATCAGAAAGATATGTTATTGTTCCAGAATCGAAACAAAGATGATACTACAGCATTCAATTTTTTTTAAAAGACGAACAATTTTTGACATCGCTTTTGTTTGACCGTATTAGAACGAAAGCCTAAATTGAAAAATGACTGAAGGTACAAATTTGATTGGCGGTTACTCTAGTTATTTGTATTAAAGTAGATAATATCTATATTATGACAATATTCGGATAAAACCTGCCATGAAATTAAACCATTTAAATTAGGGACTTAGCACAAATGTATTTACTATTTATTTGAGACTTTATATACATATACAATATATATACATATAGGGCGGGCATATTGCGTTAAGGCAATTTCTTCCTACCTACCCAAACCGTTCAGTTTGAGAAAATTATAAACACATGGACATATTGAATCTTACCATTTTATACACAAATTTAAAACAAAAATTAACAAAATGAAATATATTTTTAAAAATTAACACTATACTATGAAGAGAGGAGAGTGGATGGGAAGGAAAGAAGAAGGATAAAGGAACAATTTAGATAATGACATTTTAATATTGACTTAAATGTAAATAAAGAAGGGAATTAATATTTTGCCCAATCTTCTCGCACTATTTTTTTCAAAATTGATTTAAAAGTTATGGCGTATTTTGAAAGAACGGTTTTAAGTTACTTTATATTTTATCACATTTAATCAAAAAACACAACTCCAAACAACGCGCTAAGAGTGACAGAAATGAAGACTCTCAGGAGCATATCTGGCAAGCGGGAGACAATAAGGAACGCAAAGGTAATGGAAATAAGCGGGGTCGAAGATGTCTTCAGGTGGGAGGCAACGGAGAGGACATTGGTATACACATGTGAGGAGAATGGAGCTATCCAGACTCCTCACATTGCTTTGCACGGCCAACCTCAAGGTAGATGATTTTATCGCAGACCATATAGATAGATTGGCATAGGTAGATGAGAATCGACGTCGTAAGATACTTATCCCCCTTGAAAAACA
This sequence comes from Micrasema longulum, assembly GCF_059751315.1. Taxonomy (NCBI): domain Eukaryota; kingdom Metazoa; phylum Arthropoda; class Insecta; order Trichoptera; family Brachycentridae; genus Micrasema; species Micrasema longulum. Next base: position 241,482 of record NW_028278162.1, on the reverse strand, counting down.
GACCACAACGCCTACACTAAAAATAAGACGAAGATTAATAATGCAGTTTATTCGTATATGAATTTAAAGGTTCGAACAGAAATAGTGTTTCGGTAACGAGTAAAAAATTTTGATTACGCTCATATGTCCAAACCAACGCGTCTTGGTCAATATTGAAAATTAAAATGGGTAATAGATCTTAAAACCGTGAGTTTTTTTTTTATAAAACACCAAATAAATTTCCGCCGTTTGCAAAAGGGTTGACAGAGAGGACATTACTCCACATCACTCTGTTTTTGCATGCAAACAACGCATCATCTTCATTCATACATCTTAAGCAATCACACCGATTATTCCGATGTTTGACACGTCCATATTCAGGCATTAAGTTACGCCATTTTTCCTCGTTTTATACATTCCTTATTTATTTATTTAAATCTTCAAGTACAAAGAATGAGTACTCTAGCGGAAGCTTTTCCAGCCAACTTAAAAACAGAATGGTCAAAAGAAGAGTTGGTCAAAATGTTGTACTAAAAAACAAACTATAAATAAAAAAATACACGAAAAAAACAAATTAATTTAAAAGAATCGTCTTTTTTAATGGGGTAAAGTACATAATGTAATACATATTAAAGGATGAGGAATGTGGAATCAGGTAATGAGTTTAGAAGGAGATAGAAAGAGGAACCAGGGCTGGTATTCTTAAGTAAGATTTTAATTCCTATATCTTTATTTAAGTCATGATTAGGTAACTTGCGAATTTGGAGATGCATGTTGATTTAAGCGGCGTCATGACGAAAAGACGGATTTGTCTCGAAACAGTAGATAAGTGGTTACACACAAATATTTAATAACTAAGTTAAGTGTTTGACTACAAAATTAATGATTTTAATATTAATTAAGCAATGCTTTCACAACTTTAAAATACACATTTGGTCATGATATTTACAATTTATTACAATACGCGTTACTCAGGGAATCTTCATGTCTAAGTTTCGCTCAACGAAGTTTGGCAGAAGGTCTCTGGAAAACATTGGCCATTCCGAATTCAATAAACTGCCCGATGAGCTAAAACACGAAAAGTCGAATAGAAATTCCAAAAGTGTCGCAGTTAAAAAATATTACTTAAATCTTTTTGATAGTGATAGTAATTAATGTAATTTATATAGAAGGTGTAAAGTACTGTGTTTTATATTTCTTATATGACGTTTTCTTACTATTTCAGATGTATTACCTATAAGTTTTTTTTAATAACTCCTGGGAGTATAATAGTACTATTTGTATTATATGTTTTATTAATAAATAAAAAAATATTTAAAAAATAGCTGGAGCAAGAAAAAAAAACACTGTACATCCAGCACCTGCACCTATTCTAAAAATTCTTGAAACCAGCGTGGTGCCACGATTCGCATAGGTGACAACACCGCATTATTTTTCTTGTTACGCCTGAAAACAGGTCAATAATATTTTGAGTACATTTGAAACAAATAATTTCTAATAATTTTTTCGTCTCATGTAAAATGAATGCTGTAAAAATATCGATAATAGGATCGATACCGTAATATTTTATATTGATTCGTATATCTTGACACTTGACAGTGTTCGAGTTGGAAAAAATATGCGGCGCTGCGCTGGTTTCGCTATATTTATCAATTTGATTGATACCATCCGGTATTTTTTTGCATTAATGAATTTTCTTTGCCTAGACATTGAATTTTAAGACATCAGACGAAAATAAATATTCACAAGTTCAAGACCGAATAGTTATTTATGATTAGTTACAATTTCTTTTTTTTTTAAATTTTGTTTGGAAGTTCAACAAGGATACAAAAAATACTTACAATTTGTAAGTAAGCATTAGTTACATTATTTATACATTTCCTCATTTACTCCACCGTTTGTCATAAATTATATAAAATAAATGTGTAGTTTAATTAAATCGATTTGATTAATAACAAAACAACAACGGACCAAAGGTCTGTGGTTCGAATCCCACTCTACCCCAACTTAATTCCATTTTCTAATAGTGAGTTATTTACAACTCGTTGAAAATGGCCCTCAAAATTAAATATTTGGGTAAATCATAAGAACGCAAATATTTCTTTAAAAAAAAAAAAACAATGATTAAGTAAAAGATGAAATTAAAGATAAAAAAAGATAGAGTTAAAGAAATAAAATTGAGTCAAAGATAAGAAACTATTTTTTTTATACAAAAAAAAGAGAATAACAACAACATATAAGAAGTAATAAAATAAACCAAAATTCATTTACATACACAAAAATAAAGATTAGACATTTGATTTAAATAACATTTATATTAAAGATTAAAAAAAAAATCATTTGTCATAAAATGGGGTAGCGATTATAATTTTGCTTGAGTAATATTTGACTGAATCGTTGATTTGTGTTAATTTATGCGGGGAAAGAAAAGATGCGTTTGCGCGATGATGGCAGATGCGGAAAAGAACAGTATGTGGCCAATCAAACTACAGCAAACAAAAATCCTACCTTTAGGAAGACAGGAAAGGGAATCAGGGACAGGAATCCGGATGCTATATCCAAGTCCTGGCTTCTGGGTAGTTTTTTCCTTTTTTGGTGAACACGGCACGTTCACTATATATAAAGATGAATGTGGCGGCACGGCGCGGCGGTCAGAATACGTTATAGTGTTCAGATGCGGGCAAATAAAATTGTAAAACATGCGGTAGTTGACAATACAAATTTAAAATCATGATAAATGTCAAAATTATTTTTTTTCTATTTTGTTATAGAGTTTTAACATTCTTGCAAAAGGGTTAAAACGTGCCATATTGTTTAAATGTGCCATAAAGGTAAAAGGTATCGGGTGATCTCAGAAGCCTACGGGAACGTACAATGACACATTTTCAACATTAAACACTGAATCAAAATTATTGTGAATTATATTATACAAGTACATTATATCTGTAATTTGTCTCCTATTTTCTAACTTTTCAATTTTAAAATACTCCAAGCGCTCTTCATAACATTAAAGTATTCTGCCCAATTACACTTAAATGACGAAAAACGAAGGATTTTTTCTGTACAGTTTCAATTATATTTTTATATATTTTTTTAAATTTTATTATCCGAATTACACTATGTAATCTGAATACAAGATATTTATTTTGTCCGTGTCCGGGTTCCAAAATAAGAATATAGTTATGTGTGTGAAATAGAACCAGAATAATCCTGGAAATAGAAAGTGAATGCGGTTATGTCCGCCTCGTAATGTATTGGTTGGCGCATTTGCCTACCATGCTTGAGGTCCTAAGTTCGATTCCTGGCAGTGTAGGGAGAATCACTCAGTACCGGATACTTACACTGTTTAAAAATAAAAGCAAATAAGTTTTAACGCACATTTCTTTGTTCAAAAAAATTATTTATTATATATCTAATAGACAAAAACGTTCTTTAATAATCTAGACTTAGTAACGATTTAGCCTCATTTTAAGGTTTAGATACAGTAAATTGAAAAAATGTACCCTCGTTTCGAAAATTTAACATTTTATTTATTTTGAGAGATTCGGAGTAGGGTTTATCCAATAGAAACAACAAAATAAAAAAATAGCGGTATTCTTTCAAATAAAGACGTAAAGTTAAGAAAACAGAAACGTAAAAAATCTTATCCGGTAATCAGAGTACTCTTAGATCTGGTCTTGGGTTTAAAAAGGCATTTTATGTATCCGGTTTTAGGGGCCGTAAGACTAAATTAGGAAAAAATATTTTTAATGAAATTTTAAATAGTAACTCCTAAAATCTACCTTGAAACAACGAATCACTTACGTGCAAATATTCATTTTTAATATTCAATAATAAAGAACGTAAATAATCTACACCCTCCACCCCCCGCTGTACTCTACAGACGCCCCCTGTAGCTCAATCACAAATAACTATCGACGTGCGTAAAAACATGCTACGCATTTGAGCGATCACAATGAACATGCTTAAGTTATCGCATTCATAAGTCAACGCGTGTGTAATATTTAAGTCAACGCTCGTGTCGGTTTGTTTTCCTCGTAAGTAAATGCAGTTCACTGGCGAAAAATCGGCGTTTACTAAAAAATAGACTACAATATAAAGCATTTGCAAAATAGAAAGGAGTATCCAATACAAAAAAGTGAAAATTAAATTACAATTATTATGGCGGCTGCTTTTTTTTACTTTTGGCTTGCCAACCGCCGGCTGAATGCAATAAATAGCATGGTAAATAATAAATAAATAAATAAAAACAGCATTTTTGGAATATTTTCCATATTTACACCGGTGAAATTCAAACATGTGATTGCGCAGCAGGCTTATACGTAGCGAAACGTAAATATTTTGATATTATATTTTGATTTAATATAAGTTTTTCACGGATGTTGTATTGTGATCGCGAATACGATAAACAACCATGGTGAGAAATTGTTATCACGTCGATTATTAGTACGTCGATAGTTATTTGTGATTGCGCTACTGGTGACCGTAAAAATAAACAATTCTCACGATTTTTGCTAATATAAGTAGTGCCCGGCTTTAGGAGTTGTCCGTACATGACAAATTATTCAAACGCGCTTCAATTATTGGAGTACTAATGCAGTGCCCTATCCACCACTGAGTGCGAATAGGGAAAAATATAATAATTATTTCAAAAAAATATTTTCTTTAAAAATAACGCTTCGAGATCGTCCAAATGTTTGAAGATATAGATAATTCACCCCCTAGGTCATAGGGCATTACAACACAGACAGACAATTTTATATTTTACGGAAGAGATTATGTAAGTCATCAATCGGGCTTATGAAGAAAAATCGATGTTCAAATGGTGAATGTTACACAATGTGTAAAATGGCCACTCAAATCAGCCAATGACAAATCATAAGCCTTGTCCCCCCTTCTCTTAAATCTGTCCTTGGGTCTAAAAGGGCCAATTTCAGACTTATTTTTTTCTTGCCAACATATTGATGAGAGTTGATGTCAATTAAAAAATACACATAAAAAAATTACATGCACATCCATACGTGGTAGTGTTTTTGTATTGAAAATAGTTAAACACCTCAAACAGTTTATTGCAACATCACAAAATAGGTGTAAAATTACTCAGCCGTAATGCTGTGATTTATAACATTGGGCCTTTTAGATCCAAGCAACAGAAATATTCTCTATCTGTGATGAAATACGTTGACATCTTCTTTATTTAAATTTATGAAAACTTCCGCTCGACACGGGTTATGCCTATTGTTATGCCTAAAGAGCCGAAATGTGCCCAATACAATTTAATTTCTTATTATAAATATTGCTGATGAAATAAATATAATCTATATCCTACACATTTGCAATTTTATTTATTTCCCATTAATTCTAGTTCATGGTATATTTTTATAATGTACTTAGTGACCGTGCTTTTTTCTTTAAATATGAATATAAAAATGTTGTGTACCTATATCTAATGTAGGTTATTTCTTTTTCAAGCCGCACCCATTTCAAATTTGACAAGTCAGTAGACACATTTAAGTGACAAGCTTTTGGTAGAAATTAAATTGCTTGTAAGATTCGGAGGATTCAAAGAATATAATATACATTGAAAACAACAAACATATTTTTTACACTGCAATGTGTAGATTTAGTCCGTCAAAGAGACAGGTCAAGAAAAAAAAATTCAGTTCAATATCAGGTGCCATAAATATTATGTATTTTAGTGGGATCAAGGATTAACATAATATTTTATGGATGCCTTTATTGTCTGTGCTCAGGCGGGTGATTGAAATTTTCAGATATAATTCTCAATTCATGGTTCCCTGTAATTTTCAAATGTGGAAAATGTATCCACATCTTGGCTCATGTTAAAATATAGTAATAATACTTACGTACTCAATTTTAGACATTATTTGGAATGCATGTTTCGGTTTATTTAACTTTATTATAATATTGACCTGCAAAATGCTAAATCACAGTATGTATTAAATAGGGCGGAAACTTGATGATTTAAATTTCATTTATGAAATATGCATTTTCATAAATAAGATTGTATACAAAATGTTTTGAGTATGTCCAAATGCTTGCAAACTGGCTGGATTTCCTCCCTAGAGAGTTATTCATATCTAAATTTGTTGAAACAGAGAGGGAAAACATTTTTAATTAAATAAGGAAGAAAACCCAGCCAGTCTGCAAGCATTTGGACATTCTCAAAACATTGTTGGTAAAAGAAGAAGTATAAAAATTGTAAAATTGTTTTCAGACAGTGGCCTAGTAGGTGAATTGGTTCAGCCATATGAATCTCACCCTAATGATAAAGGTTTCAGCTCTTTTACTTCACAAAAGTCAACAGATGGAAGAGTTGAGGAAATGTGGATGTTTAAACACGGGCAGAGTGGTAAATGTTATACAGTGTGTAAAGTGGCCACTTAAACCAGCCAATGACGGGTCATAAGCTCAGTAAATGCCTAGACTTCCATATTTCTTTCTCAAAAATGTTTTCCCTCTCTGTTGCAACAAATAAAGATTGAATACATTTATGCACAGTGCGTTAGAATGTTTTATAGGCCAATGCAGAGATAATGTAGAACTTTTAGGCCAATGTTGATATGTCAGTGCCCGTCGATGAATCAAGTACCGGGTTGTGGTCCCGTGGTTAGGTTGCGGACTCACGGATCAGAGGTCTGAGGTTCGCACCCCGCTCTACTACAACTTGGTTCCCATTTACTTATAAATTAATAAAAACTCGTTGAAAATGCCCCCCAAAATTTAAATATTTGGGTAAATCATAAGAACGCAATTATTTATTTTTACAAAAAAAAAGTGCTGAGTAAAAATACAGTTCTGTGCTATTGGCCCTTTGACAAAGAGGAATGATGCAATGATTTTGACACTTTGCAAATTGTAAAATGAGATAAGACTATATGGGTTTAATGCCTTAAATATCTACAAACATTTAGGACAGGTTACAAAAAATCATTTACGCCATATTTTAAACATAAAAAGAGTGGTAATGTATTTTTTGTAATAAATTAGCATCCTTATATTTAAAAATATAAATAACAAATCTCTGACTTACCCAAATTTTAGGTGCGTAATAAAAGAAAAGATTTTTAAAATGAAATAAAAAATATTACGATCTCAACTAAAACGTTTTGACAGAGTGAAAAAATAAAGTCGTTATTTCAAAACAAATAGAATGTTCTATTTGTTTTTATTTCTATTCTTTTTTTTTATTGCGAAGGACAGGGGTTGGCCAGTTAATACCTACCTAATCAACTTATGCCTTTTCGGCTCCGTGGTGTAATGGTCAGCGCCTTTCTCTACCATGCAAGAGGTGTCTCGGGTTCGATTCCCGACATGGTAGATATAAAAAAAATATTTTCATAATATATTTTCCCACTAGAATATTTCATAAGTTCTGGAATGGTACCTGAAGCGTAAGACTGATCATCTTACCTTCATGAAACCAAAAAAATATACAAAGATACGCTGCGATTGGTGTACCATGCAGTGCCCTTTGCACCATTAGGTGCGGAATGGTAATGATGATGATGAATCAAATAATACGATCGAAAAAATGCACGCACGATAAAATTAATTACATCGGGTGAATCGAACGTAGTTATGCAGAAAAAAGTGTGCCATAGAAAAGTGAAACTGAGATAATAGCACCTTTGTGAAAAGAGTGAATAATCAAATCTACACAACAGTTGGAATGTTTTTGACTTTAACAAATGATAAACAATGAATACATGATTTTTTTTTATATTACAAACAAGATTTTTTTATGTAATTAGCCGGTTTTAATGATTTTTAAAGTACTGGGAGATTTTTCTATTGCTGTGGGTGTTTTCGGTAAATTGAGAAATGCCGTTTTTTTTATCGATACCATTTTCAGATTGTGATTAATACAGTTTTTTGTATAAAAAAGCGGTCTGGCTGTTTTTAGCAGAACATAGAATTAACCTTACTGCACCCGATAACATCAATATCGATTTTTTTCGAAATTTCGATCTTTATTGGAATAAAATTATTTTGACTTTTTAACCAGCATACTATGAGGCCAAATAATCTGTACTCGATTTCCTTTTACAGGATTATTACCTGAAAGTAACCTCTAAATATATACACATTTAGTTAATATGCAATACGATAAATATCATTCAACCTTCAGAATAATAATTCTCTAGAGAAGCCCTTAAGCTCTATTGCATAGAACAAAAAATTCCAAATTTTTTGTTTAGTTTTAGTCAACAACAAACGTGATGTGGACGGTTTTTGTTAGATCTCGCAATTTTCAACCCAAGTACCTACGGCCCGTTGTATTGCTGAAATATGTAGCTAATGTCTACGACTCTGTTAGGTTATTGTAAGATTCCACCTTACTTTTAGCACGCCATGTCGCGCCGTGTGGATTTCTACGACCCGATCGCGACCGCCTTCGTGTCCAAGAGATACCTATGAAAGGTAAATTTGCAATATTCTACAGTATCCTTGGAAAATTGAATCCCGTTTATTTGTATTTTGAATATGAGAAAAAAAAAATTATAATTCATTCGGGACCATTGAACTGAAAGCAGAGACATCTACCGGTTGTCAAGTCAACCTATTGTCAAAAAAATTATTGTAATTTTCAATGTGTTACAGTTTTTACCGCTAGATGTCGATATTCGAAGAGACCCGACGTGGACCCGACGTTTATAAAAATATCATCATCATCACACCATAACAAGATAATAAAAAAGAAAGAAAAACTCGTATTATATGTATATGTGCACAAATAATACATCTATTAACATAATACAGGTGAATTTAAAGTAAACTGTACATATATTTAATGTTTACGTGCCAGTATAAATGTTCACAGTGATAATGATAATAAATAAATACTTACTAATAACTTAGTCATATTATTATATTAATACTTACGAAATTGTAGAAGTTATTCATTATTGATTATTTAACGTAATATGCAATCAATATATATTAAAAAGGGAGCATTCAATACTCCACAATTTTAACCTAAAATTAAAGAAAGATACTGCAAAAAAAATGTGATTTAATATGCTTAAATTTCTTTTAAAAACGTAATATGAGATTTTTCTTTTGTAACTTTTATATTTATAAACCCATAGAATTTAAAATAGTCCAGAAGGAGCTTAGAATCATATTTGAATACATCGGACTGTGTCTAATAATTCCCCCATTATGCCTCACTTTCGCCGCGCGCATTCGTGATACCGCCGCGTAATGTTGCACGCTGGGAAAAAATATAACTGTTTCACAAATGTAAAGTAAAAAAAAGTAAGCTATTAATTTCTCTAAATTTTTATTGTGCACGCGGAAATATTGATTGACACAACAGAGTAGATAAGTAAAGGGTCATTTAATAAGAGTAATTGAATTAATGAACTTTAAACTTAAAATGTAAAAATAATTTTATTTTACATAAAACGGATATTTTTATATCATGTTAAATAATATTGGATGTTTTAAAGATAATGTCGGTCTAACGTCCACGATAGAGTTGTTTAATCCGAGATCCAATTTTCATTAGTTCTCTCATTAGATGAGCAAAATAGCGAAAAAAAAATTACTACCCTTGCAACACTAACGAAATGTTCATTTTGTTTCTTCGACAATCTGACAGATAAAAAAAACAATACAATTTTTAAGTAATGCATTTGTTACATACACATTCATTTGCTAATTACCATGAAATGTGATACCATCCTGTTTCTTTAAGGTCCTAGCAGTATTTCTACACTTTAAAAGGACACAACATGGCATGGTTGAATTCAAATCAGGAGTTGCGTACTGAGCGACGTCTACAAAGAAACTAATGGGTCAAAACGTAAACCTACTCATTTATGAATAGTTTAGTCGCCTTCTGTTTGATGTGCGTATGCGGTTTCTGGACTATTCTTAATTCTATGTATAAACCATTAGAAATAATTTTGTTAAAAAGCTTTGTCTTTTATGCGTACAAATGTAACTTACTTAAGTCAACATTTCAAGAGACTCGAAAAGTAATTACATTTTAGCACAGATATACTAACATTTTAGTTACTATACGAAATTTTAAAATATATTGTTTACCAGAAATACCCTAGAAAACGGTTATTTGATATAGTGTTTATTTCCTTTTTTTTAATTATGCGATTTTGACAGAACGGCATTTTAAATTGGCAAAATCATATCATGATTTCCTTACCGATGCCAGACAATTCTGAACATTGTTTTTCTGTTACTCTCTCGCAAATGGCTCCTCTATACTAAACAAAAAATACAACTGCACGCCGAACTAATTTTGCCTTACTAAAATCGAAAAAATCGACTTTTTGTGGTCCCGTTTTCTGCACCCCAAAACTAAACCGATTTGGTTATTTTTTTAAAGAAAGGGTATAAGAATGAAATTTTCTGTGTCGATACATTTTCCACTTTTAAAAATTATTTATCATGTTTGTTTACCGTTCGTCCGAAGACGGGGTTTTAATGGGGGTATTTTATGGGTTTAGCTCCCATAATAACCAATTTATTAAAAAAACAAAACGGCAGGGACACGCCAATAGTAAATATCCAAATTGTGCATATCTAGTGCCATAATCCAGGGAGAAAATACGAGAAAAGTTCTCTCTAAAACTTTTTCTATTCTATTCCTATCCGGAGGATCAGGATTTCTCCCCTTTCTTTATATTTCTAAAATAGGAATTTAAATGTAAATTAAATTTAATAACAAACAAAATAATATCATTTAAATTTTGATTATTGTTGCAAATCGATACTATAAAAAGTAAAAACGGTTTTTTAAAAATATCTGAGATTATAATAAACTAGGTATATGTAAAAAAGAATGAAGAATGATCCAATATATAAATTTTAGAAAAAACTTCACAAAAACGTATGTAAAAACACAAAAAACTTTAAGCACTTTTAACATATATTGTATCACTTTGACAGCCGTCAGATCACTCATACGGGAATAGGTTTGTATGAAGAAAAGTGAGACCGCATTTTCTTGTAAGGTCTACAACAATAAAAATGAATCCAATAAAAAAATCCAAAAAAATAACATGTTTCCTCCTGATTAATGTTAACGAATATGGTTATGTGTGTAAAATAGAACCAGAATACTGGAATAGTGTTCATGCTACCATGCTTGAGGTCCCGGTTTCAATTCCCATTAGGATGGACGTAGAATATTGGTATTATAGGTGGTTTTACCCTGCAATATAACATTGTTCATGGACTGGCACCTGGAGCGTTCATCTTCCACGCAAGAAAAATAATTAAGCTGCTTTCGAATCACCAATGCAGTGATCTATGCACCACTAAGTGCGGATAGGGAAATGACGATAATGATATTATGGTTGCGAGATTTTATCAGAATCATAATTTTCTTATACGCTAATTTAATCATTTTTAGTGGGCACCGAGTCATTATCATCATTCCATTTCCGCTCCCTAGTTGGAGCATATGATGTCCACAAAGATCCTTCAGGTATCTCTGTCGATTGCCAGCACCTATGCATCCTCCTAAGTCAGGTTTGCGTCCCTTAGTTCTGACATGAACTACCGACGAACAGTCAGCAGTGGACGTCTAACATTTGTCGGATGAAAGTTAACATTATCTTCAATTTTATCTACAAAGTAAAATTAAGTTTTCTGTATGAAAAGCAGAATGTGCATACATTTTTTTCATGACATGTTCAATTAGGAACTTCAGCCCTATGAGAAATTGGATACAAAAAATGTTTTCTTGCGCGCGGTAAAAATTAGAGCATTAAATTGTACGGCAAAGTTTCTTGAAAATGTACGAAAAAAGTAATAAAAAATATTTTAATAAAAACGCACTACTTTGATTGACGTCACTGGTTCATATGAACCAACCAATGATGCGAGAGTTGGGAAGGATATCCGGTTGGCTTACCGTAAATGAACCAATGGGAAGAACTAACAGAGAACAACCTCTGACGTCACACGCCGAGTTGTTTCAGAAATACAAAAATCATAGTGCTGATAATACGATAAGTAAAAAAAAAAAAAAAAATTTGGCTTAGTTTAATAGTTTTTTAACAAATATTTTTTTTTTTAAAAGACACTGAACTTCCTCATTATAAGGTTATCGGTGAAGATACTTTAAATTTTCATGCAAATATACTCATTTTCGTACACAAATATCGATTTTTCTTTGTAACTCTGTTAACTACCCATTGTGATCGGGGCCCCGATTAATTAAGCATAAAAAATCTAACCTTCATGTAACAAGAATGATCAAGATACGCTGAGATTGGTGTACCAATGCAGTGCCCAATGCATCATTAGGTGCGGAAAGGGAATGATGATGAAAATCCACAGATGGAATACTTGAAGAAATATGGATGTTCAAATACAGACAGAGTGGTGAATTTTACACAGTGTGTAATGTGGCCACTTAAACCAGCCTAGGTTTCTATATTCCCTAATCGGAAATGTTCTCCATCCCTGTTGTAATTTGTTAATCTTAATGACTCCCTTGGGGGTGAAATTCAGTCGTTCGTCTACAAACAATTGGACAAACTCAAACTGTTGTCATAACTTAGCCGTGAGGCCCCCCCTCCCTCCCTCTACCCGCAACTTCTGACCTCCAACAAGTCACGGGTGGGCGGTTCGATACAAGTTACCTGGAAATCGCTGCTTTCTGGTATTTACATAAATATGTACGTCGTATCTCATTAATTTATTTAAACAAGAAACATAGTTACGATAGTTTTCACTGTTCGCAGTTCAGGAAGATTTATTAAATTATTATATTTCGCACTACAAAACATGATGTTTCTCATAGTTTTATTTCCAATTGAGATTCGTTGTGAATTTTCAAAAGATATTTTATTCAGAAATATTAAGGAAATTAATAACCAACTAAAAACTATCTGCGATCTTACATGTTCAGTACTTGATACAACAGATAAAATTAAATATCTTGGTGTATACATAGACCAAAACATAAAATTGAAAGACCATATTAGCGAACTAGTTAAACAAATTAGAAAATGTATATACATATTTATTAGATTAAGGAATATTTTAAAATTCAATAATTTAAAAATAGCGAATTACTTAATTGTACAATCTTTGTTACAATATGGTATTGTAGAATGGGGTGGTGCATATGCCAATATATTAAACCCTCGTAAAATAGTACAAAGATTAATTATTAAAGTAATTTTAAAGAAACCCTTAACATTCAATACGGAAAGTCTATATAAAGTATTTAAGGTTCATACAGTAGACACTCTTCATAAAATAAATTCTATTTTACAAATTTATAAAAAAGAAAAAATAAAAGAATTTGAGATGAATAAGTCACTCAGATACCAACATAATATTAAAATTCCTAAATTCCATATAATTCATGGTCAAAATAGCTTTGTCTTCAAAGGTGTAAAAAATATAATAATCTTCCCAATGAACTAAAAACTAAAAACGTTTAAAATTATATATAACTCTTATAAGAAAACAACTAAAACAGTGTAAGTCACTCTCCAAGCACAAGAGTTAGTCTCTTTTTTTGGAGAGTTACAGATAACATTTACTAGATGTGTAAAAGTAGATATGTTTAGAATTTCGCAAAAACATATACTTAAAAAAAAAATATTTATAAAAAACATAAAAAAAAGCGAAAAACTTACGTTTACCTACGTGTAGTTACACTAAATAAAAAATAAATTCGAATAAACGTATGTGAAAATATAACTAATAATTGCGTACTGAGCAACGTCTACAAAGAAACTAGTGGGTCAAATCGTAAAACTACTCTTTTAAGAGTAGTTTAGTCGTCTTCTGTTTGATGCGCGTATGCGATTTCTGGACTATTCTTAATTCTATGTCTAACATATAACAAATTAATATTACGTTGCCCTCGATAATTTGAAGAACAAAAGATATGGCATATTTATTTATTTTATTTTATTTATTAAAAGAAAACAACCGCCATTGAACGAATTAATATAATATTTAGGAATAAACCAAAATTATAGGCCAATGAAAGTTTTCTATATATAAGAACTTCTATGCAAACTCTCTGTTAATGTTCCTCCAAAAGTTCTTAGAAATAACCTTCTTTTTCATATTCCTCTTGTTTTATCTTATTAGAGGCAAAATTCACATTTATGGCGAACTATTAATAATTTTAATGTAATAACAAAATCATTAAACAAAGATTTATTTACGATTAATCATAATGACGTGCGGCGTTTGCTTTCGAAATAATTCGTCGTGATTTTCTTTTCTTTTGGATTTACATTAGATAACTGTTAAATTTTATGTTTGAGAATATTTTTTAACTTGCTGTGTTTTTTTTTCTTTTTTTTTCCTTTATTGGAGCCTTCTACCAAAACTTAATAACATCGGCCAAAAACAAGTTACATTAATAAAAATAAGAACACAAACAGAAAGGAATAACAATATAGATACAAACAATAGACAACAAAAATATAAGTACAAGAAAAAACTTACTGTGATGCTACTTGTGAAAACCCGTAATTAACTTATTCGTAATTCGTTTTGTTTTAAATATTAGATAAATATAGCTTTTGGTTATTCGAATAAAGAATATGTAAGTACAACGCAAAAACAAGAAAAAAGGCGTACGCGTGAAAAGCCACTCTGTGTAATTCAACTTGTAAAAAAAAAATGGCAGTCTTAAAAAAATCCTTTCGTCAGCGAATGCACACGGAGTAACCTCCGAGCAGCCTTCCTTTCATTTTTCTTCCAAACAAGAGAAAATAAATATAATATGAAAGTTTACAAAAAAAAGCATGTAAAACCTTTTTCAATAGGTACAGTTAGATTAAATTATAATTATTATTTGCAATTAAGGTTCTAGCATCCTCTTTACAGTTGTTTAGAGTGAGAAAATGTATGTCAATTTCAGAAAAAAATTGTTGTAATAATTTAGGATTCTGGGAAAAGATGCATTCTTATATTTTTTATAAAAATGCAGTCATTCAAGTAAGGAAGAGATACACATATTTCTTAAATTCATATTATTTGAGGGCAACTCTTCACAATAGATGCCGCTCTAGTTGGCTACTCTTAAAATTAAAAAAAATACAGGTAGGTACGTAAAAACATACCTAATTATCTACTAATTACATAAATTGTATTGTACTAACGAATGAAACGATATTATATTATTTGTTTGGTTTCTCATTGTTGCAATTGAAGCATTTTTCTACACTCACCACGGCATATTTCTGGATAGCATCGCGTTTGGTCATAGATAAAAGTCCGTTAAAGAATAAAGACATAGAAGGAAATTACCCACGAATTGAAATGCTATTTTCTTTGCGCTAGTTACGTGAATATTTAACTATACATCATCGATGTATTTATTTTTAATTCGATACGCTCGCAACAACTTTATACGATTTATAATAAAATAGAAATCTGATTGGTGTGTTGGATATTCGAGGCGAGTATTTTATGATTCTTTATTTTATGTTTAATACATGACGCGGTCAGGTGAAACACCTAGTGATGATAACATGTACCTAGCTAAAACAATATTTTATTTCGTTCGTAAAAGATTGAACAAGATTCTTTCACGATACAAACGTGTAATGCATATATTATTACAGAAATAACGATACTTAATGCTTCGTTCTTGCATTTTTATGTGTTTTTATAATACTTGTGTGTACATCAAACAAAATACACAAATAACATATTTTGCGAGTAGTTATCGTTAAAGTTTTATTTTGTAATAAAATAAAGGATTTTTCAAGTGGAAAATATTTTTTAAAAGTCATCCTGTAAATTATGTATGTACATACGAAAAGGGAATATTATTTTTATTCAAAAGTTTTCATTTTTAGTTTTTTTTATTTGTTTATTTTTCCATACTTACATATTTATTTTCTATAGAATTTTTATTACAAAAATACACTTTAAAAAATACACCTTAAAATTAAGCCATACCGTAATTTGGGCCATTCCTTATTTAATAATTTATTCGTTTATAGTTTTTAAATATGGTATGACATAACCGTGAAAAGAAAAGCAATATATAATATATGCTGCTATTACAAAAACAGGAATTATTTGCTGGATATATATATTATCATTTTTTTTAAAGGTATCTGTTCCTTCCATGTAGTGGTGTAGTCCTAAATAAAAAAATACCGGAGCGCACCGCCACCACTTTGGTGAAGTGGCAGGGAAGTGGCAGGGAAGTGGCAGGGAAGTGGCAGGGAAGTGGGAGGGGGGAGGGGGGACACATGTTTAGACTTTTGCCAGTTATCGGCAATAAATACGTTTGTTGTTATTTCGAATTGTTTGAAGAGACTTAAGTAGATATATTTTTGAAAAGTAATATTTGTTCCTGACCAAATGTTCCATGACCGGAGCGCCGCTCTGCTCAGATAAAAGGTGCCGGAGGGCCGCTCCGGTGCGCTCCGGCCCGACTACACCACTGCTTCCATGCTAATCCAAGACCTCAAACCTACCTTTAACTGTATCGGAGATTTAATGTTTTGTAATTCCTTAGGTATTGAAGAATCTTGGACCAACATGTAAAGAGTGACTCTGTGCGAAATTAGTTCTGCATCCTGGAACTGACAGTACACTATCGGATCTATTGCTAATCCGATTAAAATTATTGCAAAATACTTCCCTATTTATGTGAACATATTTTAGGCACTGAAATAAATATAATTTTCTAAATCTAAGGAGTCCACTCTCTACGTATAGTTCATTACTAGGAAATAGTCTATGTTTTTCGTACATGATCTTAATTTTCTGTGCAATTTCTATCGAGCGACTATGCACATCCAAGACTCCTCCCCACCCTATTATACCATATGTGATTGAAGATTGAATTAAAGGGTAATATAACATTTTTATTTTTTTCCTTAATTAAAATATTTTTCAATCTTTGTAAAACATAAGATAAATATCTGATTTTGTCTGTTAGTTTAGGTACTCTAGAAAAAATATTTTTTATTTATGCTTTATAAAGTTTGTTCATAACAGCCTAAAAACTACAGTTAAAATTTAATAATATTTTATTTCAAAATTGATCCAGATTTATTTAGAAACATTTAAAATAATTAATTTGAAATATTTTAAGGAATTCTTTTTTTTAAATTTAAAACAAAAAACAAATCGTTGCGTTCTTATGATTTACCCAAATATTTCAATTTTAGTTGCCATTTTCAACGAGTTGTAAGTAACTCACTATTAGAAAATGGAAATCAAGTTGTGGTAGAGTGAGGTGCGATCCTCGGATCGTTGATCCATGAATCCAACGACACTCTAGCCACGGAAACACGACCTGATTCAATTTCTTTATTTCTTCTGATAACTCATTTTATAATTTTAAACTACTGTAAACTGAGTTTTGCTATTGTTTTTTCTCCTCTCTAACAATATATTTTTTTTCTCTGATTCCATCTTTGTTTTATTTTATTTTGTTTATAATTTTACATGTATAAATAAATGTATGGTATTTTTGGTTATATCCAAACTCTCGACCACAACTCTCGACAATCTAAATCCTGCATAAGTAATATCTAATATAATTTGCGAATGACGCAAGATATATTTATATTTAAAAAATAAATAAGTCGTAGGTTTCGATTTCTTTTCCATGATTGAGTTGAATACTATTTTCAGCAAACTCTAACTAAAGTATTCTAACAAAAACAATTTCTGTAAATTTAAATATATACTTTTAATAACTTAATAGTACGCATATTACATACTTTCCCCGTAAAAGGTATATTTAACGTTTTTACAATGGTCATTTTGTAAAGGTCCATTATACAAATTTGAAATTACATTTTCTCTGTCGTTTTTTTCATAGGCTTGCTTATAGGCACCTCCTCGTACCTTTGAGTAATAAACACAGACCCAGTTATGTCTTATAAATAAATAAGAAATAGCTTTTAATTAAAATTTACATGTTTTATATGATCCATCATTTATCGTCCAACTCGCGCTCTACCTACGTTTTAATAAACGAAAAGTAATAAAGAATGTTATTTTATTTAAAGCGTGTAATTTATAAAGTGTAAAGGCATTAAACAAAGAGTTTTAAAGATACATAACTTAATGCGAATTTCTTTACTAAATTTTCTATTTTGTAAAGGTTCTATACTGATAAAAATAAAATTATCTATAGTAAATCCACACAAGTTCCCCCTTTTTTTTAGTTTCAGTTCACATACATTTTTATGATCAACATATTATAACTGAGATAGAAAATATTTAAAATAAGGTCAAATGAAAGTTTAATTTAAACGGCCAATGACCTGTCATTGGCCGATTTAAGTGGGTGCTTTACCCCCTGTATAACATTTACAAAAATCATGCTGATGTTAAAATATTCATCTCCCTTCGATTCTTCCATCTGTTAATTTTTCAAAACTGAAATAGCTGAAACTTTCAAATTTATGTGTATACATTTTAGTCAAAAAATATATCTATTGTACCTACTCGTATACCTTATTATCGTTCCTTCGAAAATTAAGCATAAGTCAAATAGGTAATAACGTATTGTAAATTCAACATCATCATCAGCCCTACCTTTCTAATGGTGAACATAAACCTCCCCCTTAGACCTCCACGCATCCCTATCCTGAGCTAACCGCTTCCAGCAGTTATCTGAAGCAACCCGTCTTATGTCATCAGACCACCTTGCCTGAGGCCTGACGACACTTCTTCTGCCTGTTCTGTGTCGCCATTCCAGGACTTTTTAAAGTTCATCTCGAGCTTGTGGTTCCAGCTATATGACCAGCCCAGCTCCATTTCTGGTCGGCAACCCTGTGGATCACATCGGTGACCTTTGATCTCGCTCTTATTCTTTACTCGTTCTGGTTCTTCCGTCTCTCAACCAGATACCCAGCATTCTCCTTTCCATAGCTCTTTGTGTCACTGATAATTTGTGTGATTTTGTTTTCGTGAACACGAAAGCTTCACAGCCATATGTTAGTACCGGGAGAACACAAGCTTCAAAAGTGTTTTTTTTCCCTAAGCAATGTGAGTACTTCGGAGACTTCAGTAGATATGAGAGCCTACCAAAGGTAGCCCATGACAGACCTCGCCTTTTCTTAGTTATGTATTTAAATTGCTTAAATTAAGTATGTAAATTGCTTTTAAATAAATATTAATATTTGACGATAATCCACATGGATCTTCAATTTTATCTACAAAGTAAAATAAAGTTTTCTGTATGAAAAGCTAAATATGCATACATTTTTTTCTTCTTAAGGCTGTAGTCTGGTAAAACGTGCGCAAAATTAGGAAATCATACGATTTTGTTATTTTAAAACGAATGTTTTTTTAAATTGTGCAATAATAAAAAAATAAAAAAACATACATTAGATAAAAACAATAATTTTTGAAGGTATTTCTATTTTAAATATACTTAAAAGTTTTATGTAAGTAAAATATAATTACTTTTGAATCGGCAGATTACGCCATTTCAAATTAAGACTGAACTTAGGTATCTAGGATCTCAATAAAAACCAAATATTAAACTAAATTTAAAAAAAAAATTTAAGATAATAAATTTAACGTGAAAGTGGCCGAAGAAAAATCTTGTTTTTTTGTTAAAGAAAAGAAATACAAGCATTTTAAATCACATACATTTTTTTTATATTTTCCTTAAAAAATTCCGTAAAATTATGCCTTCGATACTTTAAAAAATATATATTTATTGAAATATTTTAGATGAAATTTTTTTTTAAAGAATTGTGATTTTTTTTTTTAAAAGAGGATAATTCTGGTTGTAATATTCAATTTATAACAACATCTTATTAACGTTTTTATGACCTTCATACCTGCCCTTATTGGTAGCAGTAACGGCCTTTTCAATTATAGGTTGCCGACGAAGGTATTTTAAATGTTCATGCAAATATACTCATTTTCGTACACAAATATCGGTTTTTCTTTATATACAGTCGAAGATAACTCTGTTAACTTCCTATGGTAATCGAACCCAGGGCCGTGGTTATGAACGGCTTTGTTTATCGGTATATACTGAGACGGTATAAACTAATGTCGATATTTATGTACGAAAGTGTGTATATTTGTGGGAAAATTCATAGTATCTTCATCAAGAATGGGTAATTAAACATGTTCAGAAAAAAAATGTAAACATATACGGAAAATTTTATTTTATTTTGTGTATAAAATTGAAGATAAATTTTAACTTCCCATCAGAAACGTACCCTGGTTTTACCCACACGCTTCACAAATAAATAAGTATCTAACTAGTCACTAGTCCATATGACTCGTTAATTTCGTGTTTATCACTTAACCGCTGTTTTTCATATGACGTGCTTCCCTGTTATCTTCTTTCTGCATATAAATGCCAACGCTACGAGAATACAGGCAGCGTCTTCGGGCATCTTCGTTTGGTAATGTGCATTTTTTCTTTATATGAAGGAACCGTCAAGGAGACGTACAGTATTTCTTCAGTTGCGGTGTGCGGTAAATGGTGGGCAAGCGTATTTGTCATTCATAAGGAAATCAAATCAGTGAAATGCTGCTTTCGTACCAGAACAAGTGTATTCAATCGATATACAGCTGTGTAGTATACAGTATTTGGGTCGATATGACTGAAAGCGAACCGACCGCGACCATCGCTTGGTCAGTTTCACTTAGATTGAGAAAATGACAAAAGTACTGCTAATTTAAATAATGTGATAACCAGAATCATATACCCGTATTGTAATCGAAGATAGTTGCGGTTTGGTTTGAACAAATAATCAAACTAAGAAATTGGATTCATCTGCAGGATTTCAAAACTGAAGACATGACATAGATATAAAAAGTGGTGTTCTTATATATAAAACAATCATATGTCCACACATAAATTACTGTTCTTCCATTACTTTTTTTATGTAATGAAGGGGAAATTAAATATATACAATTTCTTCAAAATAAGGCGATGAGGATTATACTCAAAAGATATATGTATTCTAACGTAGAAATAATGCACAGAGAAATTAGCTTGCTCACAGTAAAGCAACAAATAAAATAGAATGTAGCAATTTTTATGCATAAAATAATTAAGGGGATAAATAAAAGAAATAATATAGTCAATTAAACAACAACTTTTTGTGATTCTCTGAGCTTATTGTTTGTTAGTTTAGTTAGAGGTTAGAATATTTTTTTTTGCGAAACAATTGGATCTAGAAAAACACTCAAAGGACAATCTAGTGAAATTGTGTTAAATGTTTTTGACTATTTCATGCATCAGATGTAAGCGATGAAAGAAAAATATTTATGAAAGATTTGTGCGATGTGACTAAGCAAACGAATGTTGTTTCTAGGAGAAGTGTTCAGCGAATTGGTTTTGAAGTATGCATGTAAGCTACAACGGCATCTTTTCCATTTGTAAATACTAACTTCAAACTTTTGAATACTTTTTTTACTTTGAATTTACTTTTTAAACAACTTCCATTTATGTTTTTTTTCCTTCTCTTTTTTGTACTTTTTATTATTGTATTAAAAATAGTTCATTGATAACCTTAGATATAATTGTAATATAATATGGAAACTTCAGTGGTCTATTAAAGTTACGTAAGTCTAACTGTGTAAAATATAAAACGATGTAACCGTACTGTATGTTTCCTGAATAAAAGAAAAAAAAATCGCAATCATCATAGTAATTATAGTTCTTCCAAGAACTAAAGAAACGTTGAAAAAAAAAGGACTTTTTGTATATTCGATCACCCTGGAATGCGAAATTATGTAGATTAGAAAAATTCGATTTTTGGTTTATCTACTTATACAATATATACCACTTATGGTATATATTTTTTCTCCAATATGACTTGTATTTTGCATTTTGATTACACTGTATTAATTTTGTATATTAACTAAACTCATTACAATGAACACAAAGTTCTAAATAAGAAATGTATGCTACTGTAAAAATAAACAAATATATTACATTTTCTTAACCTATTTTAAATAGAGATTTAAAAAGATAACACATGTATCGATAAGGGCGATAAGGATAGTCGTTCATAATCGCGGCTCCCGTCACAATCAATTATTAAGATTTACATGCATACATACATATTTATATATAAAATATTGAAGAGAAGAGAAACAAGAAGAAACAGTTTACATATTTGGAGATTTTTTTTTTTTACATTTTCAATCCGCATTTTGTCGCCCAACTTGTTTGTTCTAATGCTAACAAATGAGGAAATTTCTGGTTTGCAAAAGAACGTGGTAATGATAAAGGTATAAAAAAAATATATATATAAAATTGAAAAAAATTACACTAACCATCGAGGAGAAATAAGAAAAATATTTTGTGTTGGATTCACATAAATTTTTTTGTAGTCCTGTGCAGAAATCCACTTGTTATCCACTTTAAACGCATTTAAGCTGTTTGCGGTTCTAAAAAAATGTCCAATTGCCTATGCACTCTCGGTGCAATAACACTGTATTACCTTTGAGCGAAGATTGTTCTTGTAGCAGGGGTTGCATAATTTTCAGCTAAAGCACACTCTCAATAGATCTTCACAGGTCGCGATGACGTCAGAAGCTTGCATGGCACTGACCCTCACCTCTAAGAATACGAATAAGATTACCCCCTCTTCATATAACAGATGATCGAAAATACGCGGTATTTGTTTTACAAACGCGGTGCCCGACGAAAAACAAAATGTTGATGATAATGATTTGGATAGGTTTATCTAATGCAATTTGGTATGGTAAAATGCAGCATAGCCAATTACCACTAAAATAGTCATGAAAACTTGTTCCACTACCGTAACGGTAGTAGATGGCTATCAGTGTTTTTATTTTCCAGTCAATCTTCTTGCTCCCAGAGCGTTTGACAAATTTAAATATTGTTATTAGCAACACTACATACTAAATGGTGTGGTTGGATGCACTGATGATCAATTCTTCAGAACGGCAATTGCTCGGGTTGATTTTAATGCGCATATCTGTAAATCAGCGTATTTCAACCTGCGGTTCGCGAAGCCTCGAAGGTAGCGCCAGATCATAAGAGCAAACGCGGTCAGGTGTTTATTCGTACAAGCGCAGTCCCCTTTTTTCTCCTTGGTCTATGATAATAATAAAACATCCTTATTAATCATGATACATCACGTGAAAAAAAAATACAAAAAAATTAGAACAAAGGAATTCAAGGTTAAATGGCAGACTTATTGCCACTAGCAATTGCTTACAATCTAACCAAAAACAAACAAATACTATAATAAAAATTCATGTTTGAGTATGTCCAAATGCTTACAGACTGGCCGGATTTCCTCCCTAGGGAGTCATTCATATTAACATTTATTTCAACAGAGAGGGAAAACATTTTTGTGAAGGAATTATGGAAGTCTAGGCATTTACATGGTCTTATGACCTGACATTGGCTGGTTTGGCCACTTTACACACTGTATAACATTCACCATTCTGCCTATGTTTAAAAATCCACATTTCCTCAACTCTTCCTCATATGAATGACTCTTAAATATAATTATATCTAAGGTTATCAATGAACTATTTTTATTACAATAATAATAGGTACAAAAAAGAGAAGGAAAAAAACATAAATAGAAGTTGTTAAAAAATTAAAATTAGAGTAAAAAAATGAAGAAAATTTGGTAAACTAATTAAAAGTTAAGAATAAAAATAAACAATGAAAAACATGCTCAGATGTAAAAATAAAAAAAAAAAATAATATCATTATTTTAAAAAGGAAAAACATAAATATACACATACATATTTTAAAGGATTCAAAGAAACGATGAGACGAATCTTTAAATAAGAAAATTAATTTAACTCAATTTAAAAACATCTTCAAAATTAATGACACATAGTAAGAGCAGCAATATATTGATTTTAAATACATATACAATATAAGTAATTAAAAGTAGTTTAAAAGTATAAAAACATGTCAATGAAGCAGAGAAAAAATAAAGAATAACAGGTATAGGTAATATTTAAATTTTGAAAAAGCAATATAAGGAAAAGATTTTAAGTAACACTAGTTGCAATTTGTCAGAAGTATGCAGATGCAGGATATGATAAGGATTTATCAGATAAACACTTTTCACAATGTGACTTGCTCGCAGAACGGTAGAACAGCAATAATTAGAATAAGGAAGGATATGGGTAAGAACGGGACAATTTAAGTTTTATGAGTTGCCAGTGTAAAAAATATAAATTCAGTACTTAACATACGGTATAGAACCATGTTAACTATTTTTGAAAAACGTAAGAGGTACCGACACAGAACATTTTATTAAAAAACAAAATTAGTTCAGTTTTGGTGTCCGGTATACGGGACAGGGAAGCGTTTATTCATAACTAGGCCAATGAGCAATTGTCTTTTTTGCACAGTATCTCTGAGGCATTTGCAAGAGAGAAACAAAAATACAATGTTAAAATACCTATACCTAAATAGCATAAAAGTTTTTTACAAATTCGTACCTGCCGTAGATGTCATAAAGAATAAATTAAAATTCATCAAGTAGTTTTGCATTTTTTTGATGTATTTTTCCAATTTCGTTTTCACAGAAACTAAATCACATAAATCATGACATGTTTTCACTAAATTTTAATGCAACGTACTGTGTGGAACTTACTATCCAATTATATTTTGTGCACGCAGCGTGCGTTAAATAAAACATTAAAATGAACCTGAAAAAAACACACGGAAAGGCGCCATAAATATTTTTTAAACACAAATGTTTATTTGTGTCGCAGATATATAATAATTGTAGCAAAAAAAATTGTTTCTAAATCCGGCTAGGATAATCAATATATCTTTAATCTACGCGGATAATCTAACCAATAAAGTAGAAAGGATCTTTTGAGTGGAATTTGGAAAAGTAAATTTCACATGATGGAGTATTAAACCAATGTGTCCTACCCCCTACCCATCCTGATTTACGGGGTGGAGGCTTTCTGGCCAGGCCTTCGTATAAGATGCAAGTTGCACTATGAAACGCGTTACGCTTGGAATAACGTAAGAAAGAAATGAAGAAACGGTTGGACCCGCATTCAAATCAAAGCATGTGATGTGGTGAAAATGATTTGTTTGTTGATGTGGGAATGGGCAGGTCATATCGCTTGAATATCTGATGATCAAAGATGTACAAAGCGTATTCTCGAGTAGAGACCGAGAAATATGAGGTCACTGAAATCACCGGTCAATGAAAGCACCCCCCCCTTTTCCCGAAACTGTTAATGAATACTTGTGTTTCGGATTCATTATCTTCTTATTCAAGTGCCAAGCCATTCCTTCCTTTGATTCCGGTGGCCCTTGTTTTGAATTATAATGTACCTCCCTCCCTGACGGCGAGTCAAGAAACCAACGTGCGCGAACACACAGCGAAAAACGTACCGCGAGCGTAACAGTGATTCGAATCATCAAAAACATACACGAAACGTTAAAAGTCATTAGTGCAAATGATAACGGTGTTTTTCTGGACCAGTGTCAAAGGGAGGAAATCGTAAGTCCTTACCATTTTTATTCATTCCAGGATTGGCACTCAAAACCATAACGTCAATAGTTTACATAAAATCAAACGTTCCCTGTTTTCTTCAAACACGCGTATCGCGAAAGGGCGGGCCTTGTTTACAATCCCGAGGTCGAAGGAACCGAGCATCCAACAACTTGTGTCTTTTTTAAGCTTCACATATTCACCATCAATTAAAAAAAAATTAATTAAGCGAAAATTTAGTAGTTATTTACGATCAAACCGCGAAATAACAAAACATAGAAACTTTAAAAGCTTTTATTGTAACCCTGGCTGCAATATTGTCAATTTGTGATCAATCAAATACCCACGGTCAGTACAATCACCCTTTTCTGATTTCCCAGCATGATAGAAAAGGAATACAGTGTTAGTTCCGAATTGAGACCGCGGCCGTTCGCTCCAGA
Organism: Micrasema longulum; assembly: GCF_059751315.1. Taxonomy (NCBI): domain Eukaryota; kingdom Metazoa; phylum Arthropoda; class Insecta; order Trichoptera; family Brachycentridae; genus Micrasema; species Micrasema longulum. Next base: position 215,618 of record NW_028278162.1, on the reverse strand, counting down.
TCCTGCTTCGGAAAGGAAAAGATCTTAGTAATACAAACAAAACAAACAGCGACACAAAACCCAAATACATATTGGAAACATTGGGAGAATTCGCCTGATACAACATGCATTTAAGCCACAGAAGAAATACAATAAGCATACCAAAGCACAAAAGTACATTAAATTATAAAGACACTACTGGCAAAATCCTAACACAGATCCTAACACAATCCCCATTGAACTCAGGTGAAATTACCTATCTTAGATGAGATGGTCAGATGATATCGGAGGCTTGCCGGAAGACAGTGGATGAGGAATACGCATAACCGGGAGGAGTGGAGGGCACATAGGGAGGGTGAGGCCTATGTCCTGCAGAAGACCAACACGGAATGATTATGATAATGGCAATTTCGAATAATTCTCTATGCAATAAATTTGGATGACTAATATGTAAATATGAAACTACAGTGAGAAAAAAAAAGTCCGCTACTATCAAATTTTACTATCGTAAATTTGTAGCTTCAATGCGAAATTAGTTTTTTTAAAAAATATCAATTAGGGATATGTACCCACTAATGTTAGAGACCCCCACCCCTTCTTTATTTACATTTAAGTCAAGGTTGAAATGTCACTATCTAAATATTTAAATTGTTCCTTTATTCTTCTTATTTCCTTCCCATCCCCTCTCCTCTCTTCATAGTCAAGTGTAATTTTTTTTTTTATATTTTTATTTTGTTAATCTTTGTTTTTAATTTTTGTATAAAATTGTAAGATTCAATATGTCCATGTATTAATAATTTTCTCAAACTGAACGGTTTGGGTAGGTAGGAAGAAATTACCTTGAGGCAATATGCCCGCCCTTATATGTATATATATTGTATATGTATATAAGGTGTCAAATAAATAAATAAATAAAATGTTTTACCAAAATACATATTTTTTAAAATTTAATGAAACTGAGCAGTTTTTGAGAGTTAAAAAGAATTATACTAATTCACGAATCCGCTTTAGATTAACTGTCAAATTTAGACATAGTTGGGCTGCAAGAATTAGGAAGTTCCTTATTTTTATGATTTTTGCCTAAAATCTGCGGATCATGAATTTATTTCAGGAGGAATCTAAAGAAGGAACCTTACATTCCTGAAACATTTCGGTTGCACTATAGTATCTGGAAAGCTCAAAGAGCTGTCGATTCGCGTTGTTTTGTCACGTTCATTTTATGTACAAATATTTAAGCCCGCCAATGTACAAATAACATTATGTACTAAAGTTAAATAAATTTAAAAAAAATAAAATATATATTTTTTTTAATGGAGTTAGTTTTGGAACATACGTAGTAAAGCCAAGTCAAATAAATTTGTAGTTCTTAAATATAATATTTAAATATATTTTAACTACATTAACTTGACTTCTAACATACCATACGGTTAATTTTTAAATAAATTCGTTCCTATCCAAAGATTATCCGCAAATATTATACGAAAGTTCTTCCGTTACATTCATCCAAACAGCGAACAATCTGTTTGCTATTTTGCATAATCAAATACAAGATTCAATGTTAAAATAAATTTATTAAAAGTAAACCATGGCAGCGAATTAAAAAAAGTCAATAAAACATTTTAAATATTAAAATATAAACATCTGTGATTAAAATGTTTTTTTTTTTAAATACGACCAGTTTATACCTCTACTATTATAATATTACTCATACATATACTACAGTGTTAATATTTTATTTTATTTTATTCATATACAGGCACCGTCTCCCAGGTTTTTTACAAACGTCTTCTGATAAAATTGGTGTACAGGACACGGCTATCCGAAGAAACTTTGAAGCGCTTTTTTAGATTATATTTACTTTTCATAATCATGAATCTAAGAGCAAAACATTATGCGATAAGCAGAGTTTTATTTATTCTAACGTGTTTTTTATGTTACTTTTGCTATCATTTTTGTCAAAAACTAGGTACCCGCATTCATAATCTTTATACAAATTTCAGACAAACATAAAAATTCACATGGTACAATAAAGTTACATTAGTGGATTGATTTTTATTGCATAATAATTTTTTTATAATTTTGATAGTAAGCAAACGCACTAACACATAATAATTCAACATAAATCAAAATGTAAAAAAACAATACTTAAAGTCCTACTGAATTGAATGAATGCAATTCGTCCGTAGGTGCTTATAACTATGATCTTATTATATTTACGTATTATAACCCCTATCGACAATGCTATCGATTTCAATTACAAATTAAATAATACCAATATTAAATCTGTCGAAACGGTACCTAACTTAATGTATCCTCCTAGTTAATTTCAATAACCACATCGATAGTATCATTAAAAAATCGTTTAGAACACTAGGATTCATATTACACACAGGCGAACCATTTAAAAATTCCAATACTCTTTAAAAAAAAAATTCCTATGTTCATAGATTATTTACTTGAATTTTCTTCTCTTGTCTGATCTCCGTTTTATAAAATTCAATCTTGCAAAATTAAAAGAAATAAAAACATGTTTATAAAAACTTAAACCGTAGACTACATCTCAATTTCACAGATTACCGCCAAGCGTGCACTTTTCATAACACTGAAACTCTCGCTGGTAGACGAACCACGGCTAATATACCTGTAGTGTTACTCACCAATATTATTTCTGATCAAATAGATTCCCCGACTTGATTACCCGTATTCATCTTAAGGTACCACAGAGAAAAACGCGTTATACACAACTTTTCCACATACCTCAATTTAGAACAAATTTTACAAAAAACACTACTGTTAACCGCTTTATGGATACTTTTTTTTTTTTTTATAAAAGAAATATTAGCGTTCTTATAATTTACGCAAATATTTAATTTTGAGGGCCATTTTCAACGAGTTGTAAATAACTCACTATTAGAAAATGGAAATCAAGTTGCGGTAGAGTGGGATTCGAACCACAGACCTTTGGTCCGTGAGTCCGAGACACTAGCCACGGGACCACAACCCGATTCTAAACTTATAACAGGAAATTTAACCACATACGAATATATTTACAAAAAATACTAAATTTATCAAAACAACCATAGGTAATCGATTGTCTGCGCCCACTTCCCCCTCTCCGTTCCTCTCTATCCCAACATAAATATTAGTTTTACAGCGAGAAGATCTTTTAATATAATTATGAATCACCGTACTGCGCGTCAACCGTTTGTGATATCTAATTTTTATCAATCAAATCACTTATGTCGAACTTATATGATATTGTTATAAATATTATGTGGATGCATAAAATGTGTATTTGTATGTTTATTTTGAACCAACGTACGCGTATTGTCATGGTCATCCTATCTTTTGTTATATAAACTTAAAACAAACTTTTACTGTCGCGGAAATGTAAATTCAAATCCATTGGAATAGATCATTTAGAAAAAGCGTTATGGTAATATGCGAATAATTTCACGTCATTTCACAATCAAAATGTATTAATATCACCTGAATTAAGTGTACAGCAAGAATTTGCGCAATTGCATTAAATGCAAAGTTATCTCAATTGCTTCATTATAAATATTTTATCTTGTCAATCAATTGCAACGATAATTATTTTTTGTTGCAACAAATGTGTAAAGAATTTTAATGTATTAAAAGCTTGAATGATCTAAGAGTATTATGCATTTGGTTTCTTGGTAGAAATTACTTCGGTGTAAATAGGAATATAATTAATTTGAATGGATAAAAAATTAAATAAATTGTGTATGAATCAAAACGTCATAACTACCATACAAACGTTATTGAAAGTACTTCATATTAAAAGTATTTGAATTTTACATTTTTCTAGTTACTAATTGGCTTCATAAAAATACAATTTGACAGTATGATTTGTAGGTCTGAAGTTTATTTTACTAGGTTGAAAGGTGTTTTAAGCTTACAAAATAATAATACATTCGCATGGTTCTTAGACGATTTGAAAGTAATCGGGGCCCAGGCCTATAAAAACCACCAAAATTCCTTTAAAACATGATTAAATTATTTCAAATATTATTATAAAAAATGTATTAAGTGATTCTTTACAATTAAGTATCCTAATATAAATATAAAACAATATGTTCGATACATAATGACACAAAATACCATACATTACAGTTTTACCAGGGTGGGCTGTTTTCTGCGAAAAATACATCTTGTGGACAGCCAGACATTAAAAATCATTAAAACTGGTCAAATACAAAATCAAATTATTTTTTGTATAAAAAAATGCATGTATGCATTATTTATCTTTTGTCAAAGTGAAAAACATTTCTACTGTTGTGTGGATTTGATTATTCACTCTTTTATGAAAGTGCTATTATCTCAGTTTTACTTTTCTATGGCTGGCTGCTTTCTACATTACTACGTTCATAATAATGTACATGAAGTTAAAACAAAGTTTATTTGAAAATTGTGACTAAAAGAATTAGTGGTTAAAAAAAAAAACAAATTTATTGGCAAAGCAAAAAAACCATACAACGCTAGATTTTTGGTAATTTTTAATTTTTTGTTTTTTTTTTATTTAAGAAGGTAAACATGAACAGAAAATATAAAAGAAAGAATAACGAAACCCACTAAACCGCGAAACCGGTTTGTCAGCAGGTTAAAAAAGTTAAAGAAATTATATAATTTTAAAAAGTTTTATAAACATTATTTAGAACTAAAAGCATAGGTTTTTTTCACACAAAATATATTTACAAAAATATAAATAGTTGACTAATAACATAAAATAATAATATAAGCCATTGAAATATTTTTTTCTTAAAAGTTTTGTCAACATTTTCTTTTAAGATCTGCTTAGGAATCCTATTGAAGATTTAAGGAATTGTATAATGAAGTGTTCTATAGCCATACTTGTTTAAAAACCTCGGTACTGACTAGCCTTCCCGTTGTGCTAGCCTTGTAGTGCATATCTTTTCTGGTAGAATTTTTTTTTGATTTTTTTTTTAAATTTTTCTCTTTTTAACTCAAAATAATTATTTTTTATTTATATATAAGCATTTTTGGAAGGTTTTTTTTACAAATTTTGATAGTTTCAAAGAGTGGTGTTTCCTTTGAAAATGAGTTACAAGGGTAAATTAATTAAAATATTTTTGAAGTAATCGTTATGCATAACATTTTACATGATTACGTACTTTATGTATTTCCGGTTGATTCGGCCTTCCAAGGCTGCAATAGCTACATATTTCATATCAACTTATTACTTAACAATCATCAAATAACACACAAAAATAAGGTTAAACATATTTTATATTTTATAATTACGTCAATTGATCTCAATTCAACATGTTTCTTGTGTTTATATTGTGAAGTAATAATTAAAAATAATTGTTATTGTGATTGGCATACGTGTTTTTCTATAAATTACATAAGAACTTTCCAATTAGCCACCAAATCAATACACGATATGTTTTGTACTATGGATGGCTTTACACTAAAAAATAATGTAAAGGTGTTTGTATACAAGACTTTCTCTCGATGCTGTAATATGATATTTCTCTTTTATGCAAAGAATCGAAGTTTGCGTAATGACTTCATCTTGAATGATGGAATATTGTGATTCGATGCAATAAAATGTTTAATGTGATTTCCGGATTTTACTCAAACTTCACACGAAGTTAATTACCTGTCTATATTTTTCTTTCGGAAACGCACCTGGTAATAAAAATGAACGCACTCATAACATGCGTTTATTGTGTCTATGAAGTCATAAACATGTAGTTATTAATGTGTTAACATTTAAGATTTTGTAACAGTGCAAGATATGAGATCTAGAGGAAATAAAAGATACCTTGGGAAAAGATGTTATAAGGAATCTTTGTTACTTATTGTATAGTAGAATGCCTTTTGATGCAAATAGTTCTTGCTTTGATTCGCCATTTTGATTTAAAAATCTAAACCTGGTAAGTTTTCTAATATAATCGAATCAAGTTATATACCCCTATGTATTTATTCTGCCGCTAATCGAACACAAAAAATAATAATTGTTGTGTTTTAATCATATATTTATTTATTTTACTCTACACAATATTATTGGAGTAATATAAAATTGCAGTGACTGTCTAAGTACAGTAAGTTACTCAGTTCTAAAACAAATATTTTTTTTTTATTTTACTAGCCAAAAACATATGTAAATAAAATTATAAATACTGTATTTTTAGAGAAAAGTGGTCACATAATAAAAATAAAACGAACTTTTAAAGTAAATTAACGAAAAAAAACAATTCAAACAAGAACATGAAGTGTTCGCCATCTATCAGCTATCGTCAACCTCTCAGACTCTCCGCGACCAATTTCACCCAGGAAAGCAGTCAGTAACCTCTAGCTTGAGGTTCTGAAAACATTTCCGTAGTTCTGGCATTAAATTAGATACTTAATGTCCTATGTAAGAGTATTGTCTCAGTGCCAAATAAACTCTAACCATTTGTCAAGAAATCAGATTGCTATTGAAATTCAGAGCCTCATAATTATGAGAAACTGATGGGTGTGCGTCTCTGTTAGTGACAACTACTGCCTTCAGTAACTTTTGCTGTGTGATATCAAGCACTGAAAATTCCTTAAATAGTTAATTCCTCTTGTTAATCTACATGGCTTATTTAGGATAGTTCTGATGAATGACTTTTGCACTTTTGCTGCTGGATCTTATGAATTGCAAGTGTGACTGTATGGAGTGGAGGGTTGGACTCTTAAAGTTTCCGCGATGAAGAAAATTGAGGCCTTCGAACTTTGGTTGTGCAGAAGAATGCTTCGAAATATTATGGACTGATCGTGTCTCCGAAGAAGCGGTTTTAAGCATTGTGCACAAAGAGAGGGAGTTACTGACCACTGTCAAAAGAAGAAAAGCCTCATACTTTGGTCACATATTCCGCAATGAGAAGTATGCTCTTCTCCAACTTAAGGAAAGATAGAGAGCAGGTGGGATATGGGACAGAAAAGAGCATCATGGCTCGGAAATCTCAGACCTCAGATAGTGGTTTGGTGTGCTGGGTGCAGCACGCTGATTAAACTGGCCAAGGATCGTGATGAATTTAGAACGATGGTCGACAACCTTCGGTAGAAGCTGCAAAAGAAGAAGACAAAGTTACTAGATCCAACTCTGTCATAGTTCAACTGCCTCAACGAATTACATCGTAAGTCGTGACAGAATTTGCCTTGTCAATTCATTCATAATTTATTCTACATTGAAAATGTACCAATTTTAATACCCTGGTATTTCATTTTCTTCATCTTTTCAGAGATCGTAAAAAATCTGTGCTACAGAAAACTAGTTGCTCTCCTGAGATGATGAGGTCCAACTGTTCCTTCATCTCTTGGATGGTCTTCCAGGCGGACGTTGTCCAGGTGGGATTTCATTGACTGCAGTGTTCACAAGTCTGTCGCAGATCATTCTGTCCACATGGTACCTCCAGTATCATCTTCTGGATCTGCTCCATCGCTCGATATCCTCTATTTCACACGTATCTCTAATTACGCTGGTATTTAATATTTGTAACTGCGCACAATTACAGTTAAATTCACTGTAACGTTGGTGCAGCTGCAAATCGTAATTATAAAGCAGTCTTTCTCAAAGAGGGTGAAAACGCCTTTTCGTGGGCGCTAAAGGCCTTCAAGGGGGCGGTAGTAGGTTCTAAGAAAATTAGAGGGCGTTGAAGCAGTCCGAATCGGCGATGGGTGATTTTAAAAAGGTAAAAAAATATATTTTCTTGATATTTCCAAATAAAATTCATTTCTTCATTATTCCTACCCTGTTTTTGTTTGATTCATCACGGCTTTATTAGCCTGTGTGCCGTTTTTGTTGATATCAAACTTTAACAATTTTTATATTAAACCTAATTATATTAACAAACTTTTTAAAGTGGATCAGATTCATCATTCGTATTAGTGAGTTTTAAAATGCTTTTTTTTATTTTGGAAAAAATATTTCTAAATATAATTAAGCATTCGTTTTAATTGCTATTATTAATAAGGCTTCTTCATAATGTAAATTGGAACTCAGAAATAGCATATGGCACGTTAAAAAAAAATGCAATAGCTGTGTTTTAAATGCGCAACAGACGGTAAGTTTAATAATTTTGGTGGACTTAAGAAAATTTTGCACTCCCAAAGTAGGCGGTGAACTTTAGTTTGTTTTAAAATGATAAAATAAATAAAACAATTTTGTTTTTAACCACTAACTTTTTATTATTTTTTTCCCACCGACCGGTTTCAAAGCAAACAAGCTTTTTGTCAAGGTTTATGTAACTAATGAATTAATTCCTATTTTATTTTAATCATGTTTACTAAATACTACACGTGGACCCAATAAATCAAGTATTTTTTTCCTTACAAGGGTGGTAATTTGATATCAATATTTTCGAAGCTAGACAGGAGAGGACTTAAAGAAATATTGTTTATCTGGTCAAAAATGATTATTTTTTAAAAGTTATAAATTATTAAAAAATAATAGTTAGTGGTTAAAAACAAAGTTGTTTTATTTATTTTATTATAATGAATAACCACAAAATTAGTGCTTCAAATATAAACGTTATATTTTAAAATGCGTTAGCAAACATATATTTCTGAATTGAGAGTTAGTAAAATATTATTTATTAATTTTTTTTAATTACTCAAATAAATTCTAGCTTTTTAATGGAGCTTACCTATTTGAAGCATTGTAAACAATAGCTGTATCATCAGAACATATTATTAATAATAATTTATTTTATTAATGCCGTATGTTTCTATGTTAATTGTAATAAATTTAGATACACGTTTCAACCTTGGGAGATAGTAGTGAAAAAAAAACAATGGCTATTGTTATTTTAAGCGCGGCCATGATTACATATTATTAAATCATTGAAAAGAGTAGGCACTAATGATATCTAATTAATATTTTATTCACATGAAAATTTAATTTAATTCAGCAGGAAGCGGAACTGATTCAAATAGATGCAAACTAGTGATGCGCATAATCGATTGTACGGAATACAATGTTTAAATTGGTTATTTGTTAACTGATTATGAGAATAACTCATACTAATTTAAAATTAAATTTATAACTACCGAGTTATTACTTTTAAGGAGATGTAGGTATTTGTTAAGGCATGGCGCCGCTATTTCATGGGGATTTTCAGGCGCCTCGTATCGCCGGACTTAACTATAAATATTGAATAAAGACAACCTTATCTACATAATCTAAATATATATCTTTATCCATACTTAATATTATAAATGCAGAAGTGCGTTTGCTTGTTTATTTGTGTGTCCTTTACGTCTCAACGGAGCGACCGATCGACTTGATTTTTTGATAGGAAGTAAAATAGGCTTCTTAACTTTTCATATTTAAATTTATTTCAACAGAGAGGGAAATCATCTTTGAGAAGTACACAGTAAGAGCAGCAATATATTGATTTTATATACATATACAATATAAGTAATCGAAAGTAGTTTAATAGTATAAAAACATGTGAATGCAGCAGAGAAAAAAGAAAGAATAACAGGTATAGGTAATATTAAAAAAAGCAATATAAGGAGAAGATTTTAAACCAAAGGAAGTTGATTAAATTTCAGTATTACAAATTTCAGTAGAAAAATTTGATTAAAATTAACAATATTAATGTGAAGTGATGTAAGAGAAAAAAGGATCAATGGAAGTTTAATTCAAAAGATTACAATACACTATTTTTAAATAATTGTAATCCTGTATGATAGATATCTATATCTATATGATTTACAGGGCTTATGACCTGTCATTGGCTGGTTTAAGTGGCCACTTTACACACTGTGTAACATTCACCATTCTGCCCATGTTTGAACATCCACATTTCCTCAACTCTTCCATCTCTGTTGAAGGAAATTTAAATTGAGATAATTCCCTAGGGAGGAAATCCAGCCAGTCTGCAAGCATTTGGACATACTCAAACATTGTTGTACTTACTTTCTTCCCAAAAATAAAAAAGTACGCTTAAAAGTAATGAAATATTGTAACAATGAGCAACATTATTTGAAAATAAGTAGGCGGTAAGTTGTAATGTCAGAAATAATTTATTTGCTTTTTTTTTTTAATTTCTACTTCCTTTTTCAATGGTAAGTTTGGTATGCTTTTCGTTTTGCTTTTGTAGTAGGCTTTTAGATTTGTGAACAGAATGACGATGCTACGTCATTGTAGACTAACTGATCACTGTATTTCTTTCATGGGGATGATAGACCGAGCTTCTTTCAATCCCGATTAAATATATCATTCCATCGGAAAAATTATTATGTATAAACGAAACAACTAATTAATTGCCTAATTAAATTTTCCCTAATTCCACGTGAGCGAAGCCGCGAGTAAAGGCTGGTGCACTATATAAAGCCCATTTCAGGCGTTCGTAAAAATTTACACAAGGCAACATGATGGATTAATTAAGATTGTGTTATTGTTGTTGATTTGATGGTAGTCAAACGCACTAAAGAGTACATCATTTCGCCGACTTATCAATTTCTTTATGTGGTGTTTTTACCCGAGAGCCAGTAAATAAATATTAAAAATTACAGTAAAAATCAACCCAAACTAATTTTATACTGTCGTGTGGATTTGTACGATTACGGTCGTTGTGAAATCGTCTACAGGTCAGTGGCTAATGGTGGTTTTATTTACAGGCAAGCTATAAAAAAATATCATATATTTGTACCTACATAGAAGGTATATAATATAATGTAAGTAATATATACTATTAATTGATATTTTTCTGTGGTTCTATGTACAACAACTCTCATCTATGAAATCAACGATGTAACTTCGAGATATATTATATTATAAAGATATATTATCCATTACTTTAAAACATTACTCATTAAAAAATAAATAAAAAATAGCACTATGAATTCAGTCGATATTAAATATAGGCAGAATGGTGAATGTTACACAGTGTGTAAAGTGGCCACTTAAACCAGCCAATGACAGGTCATAAGCCCTGTAGATGCCTAGACTTCTATATCACCTTCTCTTAAATGTTCTTCATCTCTTTTGTAATATGTTAATGTTAAAAGCTCCCTAGGGAGTTGAATCCAGTCCTTGTCTACATAAAAATTGACAAACTCAAAATATTGTTGATAAATCCACCTGGTCCATGAAGAAGTGTAAAAATTGAAAAAATAAATTTCTCAAGCGTTGCCTAGTATGTAGGTGAAATAATTCATTTAGATGAATCTCACCCGCATAAATAAAAGTTTCAGCTCTTTAACTTCACAAACATCAACAGATGAAAGAATCGAAGGAATATAGATGTTCAAATATGGGCAGAATGGTGAATGTTACGCAGTGTGTAAAGTGGCCACTTAAACCAGCCAATGACAATGGTCATAAGCCTTGTAGATGCCTAGACTTCTATATCACCTTCTCTTAAATGTTATTCATCTCTGTTGTAATATGTTGATGTTAATAGCTCCCTAGGGAGTTGAATCCAGTCCTTGTCTACAAACATTTGGGCAAACTCAAAATATTGTTGATATATAGGACTAAATTCTATGCTTAAATTCTAATTCTAAAATTAATGCATTAATCGTAAACTTATGTGACAAAATTTATTACCAACTTACGAAACGATCATTTTCGAAAGACCTTATTTTCGAAACGAAAATAATGAATGAAAATATTCATAATAAGGGTTTAAATAAACACTAGGAGAATCTTTCAAAAATATTTTATTTATAGAGTAGGTTAAATCCGATATTCCTCCCGAGTGATAATACCCTATTGAATTGTCGGAGGGTTTTCAAGAATAGCATTATGACAAAGCAATCGAGTTGCCCAATCGACTATTGTCGAGTGGGTGACAAAATGTCGCATCTTTCCAGCATAAGGCTCCAGTTCATTACGTTTGCCTCGCATTAAATAAAAAAAAGAATTATATTACAACCGATATAAATCCAGGGTAGGTTATTTTATCATGCAGTGTAGATTTTTATCATGGCGTGTGGTATAGGCCTACCGATAAAATATGAGGTGTCAAGTGATTGAGTAACATAATAATATTGCTAAGATGCAGCTGTTGGGACAAGCTCTATTTACTCCCCTCTTTCTTATAACGACGGTCGGCTCGTCTCACTAATCAAATTACCTGCCGTGTCCCTGGCACCGGTAAACACTAAAAAATACGTATTATTATAAATTGCTAGAAACAATGGGTACTAAAGCAATAAGCGATCGCGTCGGGCGTCGCACTAGTACTAGCCACGTACTAGCTATTAAGGATGACAATAATTATTATTGCTGCTTTATTTTCATTTCATTAGCACACGAAGTTTTCAGCTTAGCATGTGAAATGCTATTGGTGACTGAGGAAATTCAGTGGCATAAAAAAAAACATGTTAATAGACTATCAAACTACGCCAATAAAAAAAATGTATTGTATTTATCGCACCTATCAGGAATACGATTGTTTAAAGTTTTGTTATTACTCCGCGTGTGACGTCACAAGTTCTCTTCGTTGAGTTCTGAGGTGCTATTATGGAGCTTCTTGCGGAGGCAGAGAATGGTTTCTTTGTGGATTTTTATTTTTTGTATGCGATTACAGTTTGCTTCATATATGACCAGACTGATGATTACACGTCATTGTAAATTGATTACAAAACTGTTCAAATAACAGAAAAAACTAATACGATTTGGTCAATTCAATATATAATATAATTTAATAAGTTAAATATTTTTGGCTATTCCGATTACCTGTTATTTTTAAAATTATTATTTGTATTAAAATATATTAATATATATTGGTATTATAAACTTATCAAAAATAATAATAATGATAAACTAAATGAGAAATGATATATTTTTTTTATTTCAACACCTTCCAGGCCGTTTCATGCCTCAGAATGATAAATTAATCTTAATAAATTACAACAGAAATGGAGAACATTACACAGAAGAAAATATGGAAGTCTAGGCATTTACAGGGCTAATGACCTGTCGTTGGCTGGTTTAAGTGGCCACCTCAAACACTGTGTAACATTCACAATTTTTTGATTACGTTTGAACATCGAAATTTCTGCGATTCTTCCATCTGTTCATTTTACTGAAAAAAAAGAGCTGAAACCTTTATTGTTGTAAAGAGACAAGAGAGAGAGACAGCCTATGACAGGTCATAAGCCCTGTAAATGCCTATACTTCCATATTTTCTTCTCTGTAAAATGTTCTCCATCTCTGTTGTAATTTGTTAATCTTAATGACTCCCTAGGGGGCGAAATCCAGTATTTTGTCTACAGACGTTTGGACAAACTCAAAATATTATAATTATTCAATTATTTTCCTATAGCTAAACGCTTTAGATTTTTTTATGCTGTGCCATTGATAGGTTCAATTTTAAGAGTTTCATTAAAAAAATAGCATTTGATCGATGCTGATGCTAATGCTAATCATGTCATCACTTCTAGGTAGGTATTCGGTATCCGTAGTCGACTGGCTCTATGTAAACTGTAAATTATCGTCAACTACGGCACGCGGTCGTGAGCTCTACTTCGCTCCATTGGCAGTCAGAAAGAGACAGGTACCGCGGTAGGCTGCGCTGGCGGCGTTGCACTATACGCTGTTAAGTTTCATCCATATCCATTCGTCGATGAACTCAAATTTAACTCTTGCGTTCGAATTTTGAACGACATAGAAATAAGTTCTCCAAGTTCAATTCAGTTTTGGACGACGGCAGTTTTCTGAACGATTATTTTCCCGCTTTGAGTTTATACAAAGCGAGAACAAATTAATTAAAAAGTGTTTATTTACGTGTACTGTTTGTGATAAGAACCGATAAAAAGATATTGTTTATTTAAGTGTTTTGAGGATAAGGACGCAAATCCTGGTATTGATTCTTCCAATAAGGGCAAATGTAAGTAAATTAATACATTTTAATGGTAACAATATTTTTAGTGTGCCATCTTAAAAAATCATAAGTTAAAAAAAAAAACATTCAAACCATTTTTATTTTATATATGTATATTTTATTATTCATAAATGCTTCATAAAGCTAGTTTTTATAACGTATATGCCTATAAAACATTTGACTGACTTTATGATCAAAATTAAACAATTCGCATTTTTTTTAAATGATCAGATATATTAGACTGTGAAGGATAAAATTTGGTATTTTAAAAAGGTTTTTTTTTTTTTTTTTATAATTCAGGGCAGTGGTGTAGATTCTTATTACTAATAATATTTGTAGAATAAACTACTACATTAATAAATACTACATTTGTGAAAAATAATTAAAAAAACAGACCGTTGAAAATTTGGACTAAATTTCGCTGATCTTTTTAATCTCAAAATTAAATAAGCATAAATATAATATATTAGAATAAAAACATTTGTGGCATTTAAAAAATGAATTGGTTTAGGAATACATTTTATTGGGAATGATGGGCGTTAACATGGACAGAATGGCGAATATTACACAGGGTATAAAATGACAAGTCAAAAGAGTTCAAAAGTTAAAAAATTCAAAGTTCATTACTCTATATCTTGAATTCTACAATCACTTCTTAAAGAGCATCACCATCTCTGTTGAAATTCTGTAACCTCTATTTCTACCCCTGTGACGAAACGATGCAATGGTTTTAATATATTAGGTATTATGTATTTTATTTTTTAAATTACTGAATTCGTAAAAGTACGTTTCTTATTTTCGTAGTTCTAAGAATTCAAAATTTAAGTATTTATACCGTTTTTTTTTATTACTTTGTAATATAATGTAGTAGGTACATAAAGTTTTCTTTCGTTTTGCATAATTTCTACCGAAAAATTCAATGAATAACGTTTATATATTATTATTACAAAAATTGAGAAGAATACAGGAATTTTTATATTAAAAAACGATTATTAATATTATTTTATCATCATCATCATTCCCATGCATAGGCCACTGCATTGGTTTAAAAATCGCTGCGTATCTTGATCATTTTTAATGAAGGTAAGATGATCTGTCTTACGTTTCAGGTGCTAGCCCAGGGACTAAGAAATTTTATAGTGGAAAACACTTTTTATTTATAAATATTTCGTGTTAATCATGCCGGGAATCGAACCCGAGACCTCTTGCATGGTAAGTAAATGCGCTGACTAATACACCACGCGGCTGACAAAAGATTATTAACCTGTTAACGGAATTTTTGTACGATGACAAAACTGATCAAATTGATTCGATTTATGATATTTATTGACAATGAGGAAATTCATTACTATGTGAAATTGAATATGAAAAGTGTTTTTTTACACGTGATAAAAATTAGAGCATTTTTTTATTAATTATTTTTTTTTTTGATTGATTTTTTTTTGTTTTTTTTTACAATAAACATAAGCGATAAAACAGAGTATTAAAAAAATAAAGCATAATTACATCGCAATGAAATACATATTAATAGTAAAAATAGTAAACAAAAAATCCCACAAAGGCATGGCCTGTTCGTGGGTATACAAGAAAATGTTTATGAACTTTTGCTCCTATAATAAAAATTAGACAGTTATAATATTTTTGTGTAACACGAGAAAGAAAAAATAAAATATTCTCCGAAAGATAATATGGCATTTAGTTGTACGGCGAAGATTCTGGAAAATGTATTAAAATAATAATAAAAATGTTTTTTTTGAATTGACCACTTTGAACTACGTCACAGGTTCTTGTGAATCAACCAATTAATTATGGTTTTGTTATGCGTTGTGAGAGAATACCGGTTTCCGGACAGTAATTTTTTCAACGACTAGCGTATTTCGACTGCTACGGGGTTCTACTTTGACTCAATTTACAACTCACCGACGATAACTCGTGACGTCGGGCGGCGTAATTTCAAAATAACAAAACTTTAAAAAGTCATAGCGATGATAATACGAAACATAAAAATAAAAACAATTTTGTCTGGCTTAGTTTGATAGTCTAATAAAAAAAAAAATGAGACCATTGAATTTCCTAATCATAAATGCAATTTGATTGTATGTAATTAGATAGTAATTTATGCTTTCATATAAGTTATAAATTAAAATATTGGTACACTTCTACTTATTTATTTGGACAATTAGCGCTTTCGCTCTCTAACGTCCATCTTCAGCTCCAGTCTGGATTTATAAATATATAAGTTACACTTTTTATTAATATTTAAAGTATGTAGCCAAAGATTTCAATTAGCGTGAGTAAATATTTGTAAATAACCAATTACCGATTTTATTACATCCACCGGATTCGAGACGTACCCGTCTCTTCGTCAGAACACTAATTACACATACATGCAAATCGTACTGCGCACATTTGTCATAGTAGTTGCTCAAAAATATGACACGAACGGGCTAAAAACCACACGATTAAACATCTTTCAAATATTATAATCAATGCACGTTGGTGTAAACTCTAAATAGTATTTGTTCTATCAGAACGTTGGGTTTATATTTTTGCGGAGGTGTATTTTGATATTTGCATGTTAGTGTAATTAATGTCCCGAGGAAGAGACCGGTACGTCTCCAAACCGTTAGACATGGAAAAGTCTATAAGTAGTTATACTAAAATATTTCCTAACATTTAAGTACGTACTTTAATTATTTATTGCATTACACAAGCATATGGCCATTTAATATACTTTGAATTGCCACTTATTTCATTTTAATTATGTCGCGTTATATTTTTATATTGCAAAATTATTTTTTATTTTTTTTTTTATTAGAATTTTCATTTATCATTCAATTTGAATTAAAATTGGTCTATTTTTAAACTTATTTTTAATATAATTAATATTGATATTAACGAGGAAGTTCGGTGTTATGGGAAATTAGACATAAAAAATGTATTCTTACGCGCGATAAAAATTAGAGCATTAAATTGTTCGACGAAGTTTCTTGAAAATGTAAAAAAAAAAAAAAAACGAACTAATTTAAACGACGTCACTATTTTTTTCTAAATCAACTAACGGTAGAGTTGTGATAGATCCCGGTTTACGGGAAGCTAATTCATCAATCAGCAGAACTCACCGATGAGAACTTGTGACGTCACGGGCCGAGTAATTTAAAAATCACAAAACTTAAATAATCGTGGCGCTTATAATACGATATTTATAAAAGCATTTTTTTTAAATATCGCTTAGTTAGATAGTCTATTAACAAATAAAAAATATTAAAAGAAACCACTGAGCTTTCATTCGTCATCTAATCCTATTTTCATGACATGGTATCGAAAGATTGCCACATATGAAACAATATTAGGTGAGCGTATTCACTATAGAATTCAACCAACTCTATAAACACCAAATACAAAAGTGGGCATTAAAGTACCATATAACAATGCTAACCAAATTAGACCACAGATGTGAACGGCACAATATACTGCCTTGAGTTGTGTGTTGTGTCCTGTTCTATTTTTACACTCTGTATAAATCTATTGTTAGTAATATAAAAAAAAAAAAACGAAAAGATTGGTGGAGAAATCACTGTTAATATGTATCGTTTTATTCACGCTTCATATACGCTCGACGAAAATGATTAACGATAAAAATATGGCACACGGAAAATAAAATAAAATGCAAATATTAAACTGAGGTGAAATGAATTAAATTACTTTATAATAATGTTTAAGATCAATCAGAATATAACATATCAAGAGCAGAAATCTTAATTTTTCTAAAATGTTGGATAGATTAAATGAAATTAGGTACTTGAACTGTGTTGAACAATACTCTACAGACATACTTTTTACAGAATTTTCAGTACTAGACATAAGACAAATATACATAAAGACAATTTTAAGACATTTCCATCAAAATCCTGACAGACATAATGACGGGCAACAAATTTACGACACTAGGCAAAGACAAAAGACAATACTTCTGCTCCCAAAGATAAAAACAAATTACGGACAAAGGCATTATACCTTTCTGGCCCCTAAGCTATACAACTTTTTAAGCAAGGACATATTGGCGAACAAAATGAAAAACCATATTTTTAAAGCTAGAGTCCATAAATGGATTGCTTAAAAGACTAGACAGGAAGCTGAGGAATATGTTTCGTACATAAGAATATAATTTTAGTTTCTTGAAAATCCTTTTTCGTTTTATTGATGAAGGTATGTTTAAATTTTTAATTTTTTAAAATTTCTTTTGAATTTTTAAACAATTGATGTGAAGTTATGTACAATTATGTATAAAATAAATAATACACCGACACTCCGGAACGTACCTGTGGGCCAGTGGAGTGGCTACATCAATAAATAAAAAATAAAAATATTGAATGTACCGTACCTGTTGTAGAAACATTTTTGTTTACTATGTATTTGTATTTTATATTGGATTAAATAAATAAATAAAAATAAATAAATGCTCTAAATGATAATAATAATAATTTACTGACAAAATTACGATATATTTATCATTTTTTAAGGTAAAAAATATATTTTATTTTATTTATTCAAAACTTCAAGTACAAAGAATAATTACTTTGGTGGACTTATTGCTAAAAGCAATATCTTCCAGCCAACCAAAAAACAGACTGGTCAAAAGAAGAGTTGGTCAAAATTTTGTATAAAAAAAACATAAATATAAATCAAAAGATACGTGCATAAATGAAAATGACCCAATTAATAAAAACTAGCACATATTAACTTTTTTTAAAGTACATTATGTTATACATAATAAATGATAAGGAATGTAGAATCAGATAATGAGTTTGGAAGGAGACAGAAAGAGGAACCAATGATTTGTTAAGTATTATAATATATTAAAATGTAATTGCCTAGCTTGGAACGGGGTATGTACCCTTGTTAGCTGGGCAAAGTGAATATGGAATTGTATTTTGATAAAGAGTGTGAATAAATAAATAAATAAATAAAATAAATAAATAAATGAAAGAAAAATCGATAAAAATGCATATTAAAAATATTTTTTAAAAGTAAAATTTAGAGAGATCAGGATTCTGGGGATATATAATAATGTTTCAGGCTTTTTTTGAAGGTGGCTAGAGAAGGTGCATTTTTTATATGAAGAGGTAGCTTATTCCGAAGTCTAGCAGTTTGAACGGAAAAGGAATAGCTGAAATATGATGTGCTATCTTAAGATGTATGAATAATTCCTCTGTACGTGTGATGTCACCGTACTCCTCCTAAACGGCTTAACCGATTTACGTGCGGTTTTCAAAGAAATATAGATCTTTGCGCTGTGAGTGTTCGTAGATATTAAAATCTTCAATCGAATATGTAAAAAAGAAGTTACGAGTATAAATGTCTTATTTATCGATCTACCAGGGTTGCATTCGAAGAAAATGCATTTGCAAAAAATGGAAAGATGTTGTTTTTTTGTACATAAAAAAAGTTTGTTTTTAAATGTTTACAAACAACATTTGTTTTTTGTGGATCTCAATCAGATTCTTTCCTTAAATTCCTTATAATTTTTACCCATTTATTTATTTTAATTGGATTTTTGGTAATACTAAAATAATATTAAATTCAAAACATTAATTAAAATCGTATTCCTATATAAGTACACCCATGCTGGTGAGAAGACTGGAGTTTGACGTTTGCAAAAAGAATGCCATATTTGAAAAAATATTTATTTTATGTTTGAATTCAACCATAAACAAGTACCTCGGTACCTACTCAAATTCAATATTATTTGAATATTGACAATTTTTAGTTTTGGAATTCAATCTAAAATCCTGGATTCTTCAACTCAACGCTGAGGTTTTTTTAAATAATTTTTAACATCGATTTTTGAGCGGACTCGAAAGGGTTTAAAATAGATTTATAAGGGAATCTCCATCCTATTATGCCACGAGCTATAATTGAGTTACATAAAATATAATATTGTTGTTTAAGTTTGATTAAGGATAAGATGTTACGTGCCGACTTGAAGATGTGGAAAAGTTCTACTTTTAAAATCATTCTTCAATGCTCCTTTAGTAGTTTACTACTAAACTCTATAAGAAGAAGCGCTCGTAAAGTGGAGATGCTTCCAGCTCCCCTGAGACTTTCTGGCAACTCAATAAACATTTGTAAACCTTGTTTTGAGTTCCAGTCAGTCTCACCTTACTGGTACTAGTCAATTTTGGCCGCCACATGGTCTAGTGGTCAGCGCGTTTGCCTACTATGCAAGAGGTATCGGGTTCGAATCAGACGTGATTGACATGAAATACTTATTTAAAAATGTAAAATAATTTTACGTACCCTACGTGAAGAGCTCTATCTACAAATTTATTACATACTCTGCAGGTACGAGCTTAAAAGATTTTTTCATCATATTTATTTTAATTAATTAAATGTTATCTGAATAGGTCTATAAATTATGCATTTTTACATGCACAAATATTTTGTTTCTCCACGTTGAGAGATGAAGATCGTGTATTATAATAACATAGACGAAATATCTTGAAATCGTCGAAACGCAATTTGTGAAAAGCCCGGTGTTAGAAGTTGTGGAAAAAAAATGTAGGTGGCGCACTTAGATCAAGATATACCAGAGTTAACAATCCTCAATTCCTGAATAAGAGGAATGAGGAAGTTCAGCACTACGGGTTATTAGATTAAACAATGTTTTCTTACGCGCGGTAAAATATTTAGGTATGGCAAAGTTTCTTGAAAATGAATTAAGATAATCATTACAATAATTTTAATAAAAACCAACTGCAATAGAACTTCAACTAAACATAGTTATGCAGAAATCAGCCAGTCCACCGTTTTGAAAAAAATATATATTGGTGTTATCCGGCGCAGTGTCAATTTTATGTTCCGCTAAAAACAGCCAGGCCGCTTTGATATAAAAAAAAGTGTTTTAATCACCTTCTGAAAATAGGGTTGATCACCAAAACGGCATTTCTCAATTTGCAGAAAACATCCACAGCACTAGAAAAACCTTACGGTATAGATGCTGATGGGAAGATTAATGCCTCCAGAAATCTAGATCTCTTAAATAAATTAAAGTGGATGAATACACAAGTATTTTCATTTTACAAATTCATTAATTTAAAAATACCTGTAATAAAAATATTCGTTTTAATACGAAATGTTACCCCATTCATTCAAAGTTTGAATGAGGTATCATTCAATATTCGGTCTGGCTGTTTTCTGCAAAATATGTATTTTAGGTGTAAGAGTGTAAAACTGGGCAAATACATAATGAAATACTTTTTTTTGTATTTTTTTATTTTATTTATTTACAATTATAAAAAACCCGTTAGGGTTACATTAGAAATTTAATATTGTCTAGTCATTTTATGTCTCGTCTAGTCTAGTTAGTTCAGTCATCATGTGCTTTTTCAGATTGATTTTTAAATTTGTCTCCATTAAAAGTTTTCAAGTAGTAAGGTAGGTCGTTGTAGTGATTAAGTCCATTATGTAGTATTTTTGACTGTCCTGTGTTTGTCTTTGCTTTTTCAATATGATAGTGTTTTTGTTGTCTGGTGTTATATTTGTGTATGTCAGCATTTTTGACTAATATTATGTCGTCGTCTTGTATGTTTCCCAGTGTTATTTTGTGCACAATTTTTAAGGTCTCAATTTTAGTCAAGTAGTTTATGTCAAACTGGTGTGTTTTTTTGTACAGGTCAGTCGTAGAGGTCAGGTAGGGTAGGTTGTATGTTAGTTTAAGAATTTTGTTTTGTTGTCTTTGTATTCTTGTTATGTCTGTCTTGTTACCAGTTCCCCAGAAGGCGATCATGTAACTCAATTACGTAGGGCACGCCGATTTCGTAGTCCCTGGACTGGCACTTAAAACGAAAGACTGATCTATTTATTCATGTAACAAAAATGATCAAGATACGTTGCTATTGGTGTACCAGCGCAGTCTTCCATGCACCATTAGGTGTGAAAAGGGAACGATGATGATGATTAGCAAATTCAGATCTGCGCTTTAGTATTTAAAATACACGAAAACTGAATAGAAGGAACTTAGATTGTTGTCTACACGGTACACGGGCATAGTCAACCTTTTTCTAGTTTAGGCCAGTTTGCCGATTTTTAAAATTTAGAATCGAACCTCGGAACTCAAGCATGGTTGGCGAATGCACCAACCACATTACGAGGGGGACTTATCTTCACTAGATTTCTTTTTTCTGGATTTTTCGAAAAGTCGAAAACTCTCGTTCAGGGTTCTGGTTCTTTTTTCACACACCACCCGGACACAAAAAAGGTGTATATTAAATCTTCAGTATTAAAGGTGTATATTGAAATACGTTTTTACAGAAATTTTCTGGTATTTAACGACAAAAAAACCATGTCGTTTGCCTATGACACGGTTTTGTTGTTTGAAGCTAGGGATTGGAGCTCTGTATTAAAAAAAAGCAAACTGAAGTAAGTCAGCGGTTAAAAGCTGGCCATTCAATAATCTACCAAACAAAATATATCACGTTCCGTATAGGTAATAGGTCATCATCTGAGTCCCATCTTAATCTGGAAAAAAACTGTGATTGTTTAAACCAGTTTTTGAACTAGTTGACCACATTAAACATCTGCAAATAATTTTTGACAGAAATTTACTATGGGAGGAACAGTTCCAATCGCTGCTTTCCAGATTAAGAAAGCTGTGTTATGTTTTCTGCGCACTTGGGTATATCTTGGACATTAACACTCTCAGAAGTGTATTTTGCAATTTTCCAGTCAGTTTCTATATATGGTATAGTGGGCTAAGGAGGTTGCACGGCATCTATCATATAATATAAAGGATAAAAATACAAAAATAAATACTTAAAGTGATGCTTCGGTGTCCCTTAAATTTTCCATTTGAGACATTGTTTCAATTTATGAAGATTGCAATGACATTAGACAGTTTAAAAAAAAGACATTGACACTTTTGCGATGCGATGCGTTTGCAAAAAGAGATCCCAGCAGAATGCTTGTACGAAGTTTTTCTGTAATTTGAATGATTTAATACCCAAAACGCGTACGACTTCGCTTAGAGATTTTTTTTGTGGCCCCAATAGTGTTCATTGTCCTGGATGAATAAAAGTTCTCTAAAACAGAAGCCATTTTAAGGAGAAGTGTACAAGATTGGATGTTGTCTAATAGAAAATACCATTGCAGGAGACTGCTGCAAGACATTACATATATTTATATACCATTAATCGTGTTGTCTAAGTGTTAATTGAAATTTATGTTTATTGAAGATTAATTTAACTTTTATTTTTGGTATTCTTTAATAATATGCATGCTTCCATTTCCATTATGTTGTATCCCAACTCAACACAGAGCACTTGGCTTAATGGTGTTAAGGATACGTTATTATTACTTAATAATATGTATTTTTGTATGAATAAGTAAATAAATAAATAAATAAAATAAAATAAAATAAAACTAATATAAAATTACTCGAGACTGTTAAATGCTCATTTTATAGACAATGAAAACGATTTTCGAATTTCATAGTTTTATCGCTCGAATTTTTTTTCTTTTAGATAATTTCCACCGAATAATTTTCCACATGTATAATACCGGCAGATTTTAATTTGCATACAATCAACAGTATCTTAAATTTGAATTTTATTACATATCTACTTAATATGTAAATCACGACCCACAGATTGGGCGCCAATGAATAGATAAATAAATTAATTGCATTTACATAATTTATTGTACATTGCTAATAGCTAATTTTAAATCTGATGAGCAATGCTAATTAGTGTAATTAAGAGGGAGTAATGCAAATAAATATATAAATAATAGCTCAAATATTAAACATGCAGACATAAAAATATACATAAAAACATTCCCATGGACAATAAATTTTGGATATGGTGCGTGATTAATTATTTCAGTGCAAATATTAGACATTAACGAGCAAAACGTTAATCATGGTGTTTTATGGAAAAAGTTGCTGCTTTACAGTTTTTCTATATGATGTTTCATAATGAAATAATTAAAAATAATGAGAAAAGAATGCAGGATTGAAAAGATATTTAATTGGGAATTAATACAACTTAGATTATTTATGTAAAAGCCTTGAAGAGAAATTTTAATGTATTTTCCCACTTTGTATAAAGTAATGCATTTCTTCATTTATTAATTGTTTAATTTGTATGCTACTTTATATTCTTATTGGGTTTGGTTTTGCGAGAGTGAAAGGGTGAGTTTAAAAAAATCATATGTGCTTTGTAATGCATTTCTCATAAACCTTATGTTTTTTTATAACTCAATACAAAATATGACAAAAGTTCACAGGAGATGCGAAACATGTGAAGCTTTTAAATAGATAAAAAAAGTCACTAAATGTTATTAAATATTTGTATATAACCACTAAACGACTTTTCTACGTCTACCGGTTTCGGAGACGGAGACGTCTTTTCGTCAGGACACCAATCAAACTAATATGCGAAACCCACTATACACATTGGTATCTGCCCGCAGTGTGGTGAGCAACTGGGTTGGCTATTTGAGCCAATATAAACAGCCACCTTGTCCAGAGAAAAACCTTCCGATACCGGTTTCTACGGTCTGATTTTCGACCACCTTCTTAGCGAGAGATTTACCAGCTCCATTGAAGAAGGTAAAGTTGGTTACCGAAACTAGTTGGTAAAAATAAAGTGAGTGTATCAAAAAACAAAGTAAAAGTTTTATTTCTCCAAATTTAAATAATGGCCGTTCCTAGGGCGGCAATTCTTACAATGATAACTCGTACGATCGTCGTAATCAAATGTACTAATTACACTTTCACCAAAGTTGTTGCACAAAAATATAAAACCAACATGCCGATTTAAAAGCACATGCTTTTAGACCCCTCTCATGTTAAGCTGAAGAAAATCATATGCGTTGTTGTATTAAGATCAGGACGATATAATCCGTAAATGTCAACATGTCAATTATACTGTTTGTCATCTTTGAGAGTTTTGTAAAGACTTAAATCTCACAAAAGCAACCTGTCAGTGTTTTTACAAAAATTAAGTAAAATACATTAACACTACAATTATCGGGATTAATGAGTGCCAGACGCAAAAATCTGGATATTTGGTATAACCATTAAAATAAAATATTTTGAAATAAAACATAAAATTCACTCAAGGTCATTTCTTCATTACTTTCGAAATAATACAGCGAATTGGAATAACATTAAAAACTTACCTAAACATCTCCAGCAAAGTTAATTACTTTGACGAAAAAACTCCTTTACGACCAGCGAGTTCCTTATTTCGATGTATTATTTTCTGATAGCGATCCGGATATTTGACAATCTGCATGATTGGAGTTCAGATAAACGGAAATCTAATGTACGTAAGTGTGATTTGTCTACGTAATATTAAAAGCTTCAAACACAAACGTTATTTACGAGTAGTTTATTTATTTATTCTATTGAAATTTTAATAAAAAAAAGAAATAACAGTAATGTTCCGTGAGTGGAATGAAGTTTGAATTCTTTTTATAGTTTTATTTTTGTTTTTATATTGTTGTTTTTGCAAACAATGTTCTCACGTAATTAAGAAAATTCAGATTGGAAACGTAAATCACCGTGTTTAAGTTTTCTCCTTCAGTCATGAAATATGGAATTCTTTAAGTAATTACCATGTTTTTACCGAATCGCGGAAATACGCGATAAATTCGAGGAATCGCCATTGCAATTAACTTAAAATTATAAAGATAAATAAAACAGGTAATTATTACATCGATGGTAAATTTTACGGAAACCTCGTTATTTCCCTTCGAAATTTAGAAGTTAAATAAAGTGTTTTAAAATCATTATATTATGCACATGCGGAAGGAACGTTCGAGGGCATCCATTGAAAACTTGGCATGACTAGGAATCAGTACAGACTGCCAGGAAATGTATCAATACTTACGTCGAAAGATAATGCTCTCGTAAGGTTATTTACCGGGACAGATTCAGGGCCCCGATTACAAAGGAAAGTTAACAGAGTTATCTTCGACTGTCTATAATGAAAAACCGATATTTGTGTACGAAAATGAGTATGTTTGCATGAAAATTTAAAGTATCTTCGTCGGAAACCTACAATCATAGAATTTAGAATAGTCCAGAAACCGTATACGCACATCAAACAGAAGGCGACTAAACTACTCATAAATTAGTAGGTTTACGTTTTGACCCATTAGTTTCTTAGTCAGCAGAGGACGTCTAGGACGTCGAGAACCTGTGGTTAAGGCTCTCAGAAGGCATCTGCAGTACATAACCAAGCCAACCGTATCGCCCCCGCTTAATGACAGCTGTCACCGGAGTTTGCTGTCTTTTTTCTTATTACTTAATTCCGCACAAAGTCAAACCATCGTACACCAAAGATTCTTCTGAGACACCTATTCTCAAACTCAGTATTTTGCTGTTTTGGGCCCTAGTGAGGTGCCACGATTCGCATATTACATATTACAAAAAATATAATAACGTATTCCTTACTCTGTGATGCCAAGACCCCAGTGTTGAGTTGGGGTACATCATATTAGAAAGTGGAAGCATGCATTGTTTTGCTGTAAACTATAGCTAACTTCGTGATTGTCAATCCTAGAATGATTTTTTGTCCATATGGACGGCTTTATTGCGGTAGCGCCTTTTAACTCTGAGAAACTAAAACTCCGACGAAAATATAACTAGATTCCAAATATAATGCACCTACATAATTATGTACATGTTAAATACAATATGTTTTTTGTGGTGTTTTTTTTTAGGAATAATTAGTTATTTCGGTGTGTAAAAGATGTATTTGGTTCTGACAGATATTTATGTTTTTTTTGTCTTTTTTCTGAATTTTATTTGTTGTTTAATTATGATGTTGTTTTATTATTTTATGTCCCACACTGACTAATTAGTAACTCTTGGAAACAAAATATTCTGTAGGATAGCCAAAAATGAAAAACCTTTACGTACTTTTTTCATAATTACTTACCTACGTAGAATGTTAAACTGGAGAGTTTTTATATTTTGCCGCGGACGGGTACCTTCTAATTTATAAATGTAAATGATTAACTCTTAAAATACTGTGTCACAAAATCCCTCTACAAACGGTGATTTAACGTCGTGTTGCATTATGCAAAAGACGAGATATTTTTTAAAAAGTATGAAAAAACAGAAACATATTGTTTGATAATCTTTTTTCCATCATTTAGAAAAATATTATAGGTGACCTTTGTTCAACACTGAATACAAAAGAAGGCTAAATCGAGTCAAGTAAAAAATAAATTATTGCAGTCTCATAAAAAAATATTTTATTAAATGAAATTTTATAACTCTATTCCATAATGTTAATAAAATAAATAAATTAAATAATGAAATTTTTACCTTTAATGTGGATTTCACTACAAGCTGAACCTTAAACGGTCATTCATTGGTGCTTTGACCCTATTGTATTTATGGAGTTCTACAAAATAAAAATCAAATCAATAAAAAAAAACAATTGTTTGCACTTCGATTCTTACGTGATGTTTTTGATTAATTGACATTTAATATAGAGTAGCTTTATAATTTTATATTTTTTTATGCTCGTAACACGGCTATACAATAAATCTGAGAATCGGTGAAACTATCTGATTCGATACTATTCGCGAAAGTTATTTTTACGATTCTTAACAGTGTGATACATTTTATGTTATGGTGATAAATAAATCGTGTTTTTTTATATCATGTTACTGTGGGCAATGTATTTTAGATGTATGTTAAAAATAATTGAATAAGTTCGCATTTACTCGTAACTCGTAACATATCAACAATCAAATTTCATATTAATTTGGATGACATTTCAATATTTTCAATCACAAATCATATAAAGAGGAAATGCGGTGCCAAAGAAATTTGATGAATGGGTATTTTTTTATATTTTTCTTATTAATAAAACATATAATGCAAAAAGTACATATTATACTCCCAGGAGTTATTAAAGAAACTCATTTGGGACCGTAAAAACACTGGATTAAAAGTTATTAATGTTGAAAATAAAATATTAAAATCAGACAACTTAGAAATCTTAGAAATCTAAAGAGCGATTCATAATAAGAAAACAACCAAATAACCAATATTTCCTTTAATCTGCTCCTGTCTAGTTTTAAATACCGTATCCATCTCACTTTATACTTTCCATCTTTACAAGAACTATATGACAAAAATACTTGATTAATTAGCTCCACAGATTTCGTTGCATATTTATTCAATACTATTTAGTAATCACTGTCAAACTAAAATAGGATGAGATTCAATACTTAAGTATAAAGAAGCTTGTGTAGCATTGAAACCGGTCAGTGAAAAAAATATTAAAAATAAGTGGTTGAAAACAACGTTGTTTTATATTTATTTTATAAAACCAAATATGTTCATACATAAATCGATTGTGCCGTATATGTTAATAAAATAAATATTTCGGATGTTTGAAATACAAATGGCTTATCTCAGGTTTAGATAATGCTCTAGAAATAGTTTATTCTTTCTATTATGGTAGGCAATAAAACTGTCACGGATTTGCTTTTTGATGCAATCACTCAAACAATTTGTTCTGCATGACTTTCAATTTTATCCTTGAGACACGATTACTCCTTGAACTTTGCGTTTTGGTTCTGTAGTTTTGTCATGATCTATTAATATTTTGTAGTGAGCATTCTTACAATCTGCCAAGGCTTACTCGTAATAATCATCAGTGATATCACTGATAAGAATGCATTATTCATAAATAATTAATTCATAACTTTTATTTATTAGTTTTAAGTGCTGTGTTTCCTGTGCGAAGTTCTAAATTATCATAACTTCCTTTCAAATGCAATAAATTAATAATATATGCTAAATTACTTACATTTTTTAACATTGTGAAATTTGCTACATATGTAGATAATCACAGAAATCGCTCGTATTACATGGGTCAGAAAATGGTACGTGCAAGATTTGACTAAGTGAATATTGCGTCGGTCAATAGTCAATACAAAAATTGAATATTTTTTTTAGTGAAATTGAGAAAACTTAGAACGCGTACTGTTTTCCAACAAACATTTGAACCAATATCTGCGTGCGCATCCCACGCCTGTGATACTGTTAATTGATTGCTTCAACTGTCAACGCGTGTTTGTTGTTGCTCAATAATTAACCCTGAGTAAACCAGCCTCAGAACTGCGTAGGGTAGATACGATTTAAGATGGCACATGTTTAATTTGCATTGTGTCAATCAATTTTGGAGTACGATATAATCGGTTGGGGTGGTGCGAGTGACACAGTTTTAAATAGCGTATTTCTTGCACAAAAATCCACATTTAAAATAATACTCAGAGTCCCGATACAGACATCTACTGAAGAAATATTCCACAAATCACAACTTATGACACCAAAACAATCATACGCTAAATGTAAAAACATTTCAAAAAAGTATATTGTTAAGTGTCCTTGGCACGGGTAACCCCCCCCCCCCCCAAATTTTAAATTCTGCATCATGAAAACATCCGAAATGATATCCGAAATATGAGTACTTTTCTCTATTAAAAAGCCGACGTTGATTTTGTGTATCTAAACATGATAATATGTTAAAATGAATGATTTTCATAAAATCGCGTTTTAAATACAGTGTGAATGGCTATTAAATGTAATAATATGTTGTTACCAAACTTGCAGTTTTTAATAAGGTGAATCCGGATTCTCATTTCTTGCTATACAATTATAATTGACGGGTCGGGTCTATCAATCAAAATAAATGTAAATAATCACGCAACATTTATACTGACAGGTGAAGAGGTATGTATTGTATATACCTAGCAGTAGCTGTATGTATTAGTAGTTTGATTACGCTCGTGTGTAAAGTGTGACGTGTGACGTCACGGTCAACTGCGCTAGTACGCTTTTATTATAAATATCGATTTTTTATCGCAACTTTCTTAAACTGTTGTTTGAAATTGGTTTTAGGTTTAACCATAACAATTCTATTATATTTTAAATAGTATATTATATATATCTAATTCATACATCTTCTTAACATTCTCAATAAGTTGTACAATAAAATTATATCATGAATTCATAACCTATAAAATTATTCTGTTGTATAAGGTTTTTACAGTGAATTGATCATGAAAAACGAATTTTGACGTATTCTATTATTATTTATTAACCAAGCTTCAAATCCAAATTTCCAGTTTGGCAGACTTCTTTCTAAAATAAATATCTTCCATCCAACTAAAAACACAATTTATGTCGTTTCTTAAAAGTTCCCCAGTAAGATTGATTATTACGATACAGATACTTATATCCAGAAATTTTAGTAATTCAGAAACTAAAAATAAAATATGTAAATATAATAATATAAAAGTAAAAAAATAAAA
This sequence comes from Micrasema longulum, assembly GCF_059751315.1. Classification (NCBI taxonomy): domain Eukaryota; kingdom Metazoa; phylum Arthropoda; class Insecta; order Trichoptera; family Brachycentridae; genus Micrasema; species Micrasema longulum. The sequence continues at coordinate 185,442 of NW_028278162.1, read as the reverse complement.
TAAATATATATACACACATATATCATATAATAAATAAGTAACTTTATAAATATATTTTTTTAAATAAGAAAAAAAATTATTTATGTAATAATATTGAAGATGGTACAAAATATAAATATAAATGTACAATTTTATTGACATACTCATATAATTATACAGGTGTTTCATCAACGCCTATAAGTAATCTTTTATATTTAGTATAGGAAAGATGAAAAATGTCTGCGTGACCGGAGAGTACGATATTGTAATATTGACATGCTCTATAGAAAAAATCATTATTTTTATATCAATGCATATCAACCGTATTTTATTTATATAGGCGATAAATTAGAATGAACGTCCCCCGCGAATTTTCACTACTCAAACTTTTATGTTTATGTTTAAAATAAATAGCGAACTAGATCTTCAAATGTTTTTAGACAAGTTCTGTTAGTGTTTAGTAGTATATGTAATCGTATAAAAACCACTAATTACAGAAACAACAATAAACTGTTAGTAAGCGAGATGCGTACAAGTAACGAGCGTGTAATTATTTAGTATATGAAAACATACTAGTATAATACATATGTGTGTATACAGTGCACTAGCGCATACTGCGTGACAAATTTATATCTGCAGTAAACTAAAGTAAACACGATGTGCTTTAATTTTATTGTTTTATTTATGACATTCTTGTCACGTCGATTTGATTGACGTTTTCATTTACGGGGTAAACGCGATTAATAAAAGTGCAGGAAAACTGATAGACACGGTCAGACTCAATGACGGAATGATGAATAGATACGCCATTAGGGCGATGTAAATGACATTTCGATTCGTGGGTAGCTCTAAGATAAATTGGATACAAAAAATGTTTGGTTAGGCGTGGCAAAAATAGAGCATTGAATTATAAGTATTTTGAACGACGTCACTAATTCATGTGAATCAACCAATAATAAGGAATAGGGAATATCACTTACTACGAATACACGATAAAAATATATGAAATGGATTTAGAATAATTCATTGTATTTTCAAGATCAATATGAATACTGTGGAGAAATGTTTTCATTTTTAACATTATTTTTTTTTTTAAATACGTTTTTAGAAAAACGCGACATGTTTGGCCTTGATAGTTGTGACGTCAAGATTCATGACAATGTTTTAAACAAATTTCAACGGTCAGGAACAAATAAATAGAAATTGGGACGTATTAGGGGCGTGGCCAATAGAATGGCCGTTTTTGCGGGAATTAAAATTACAAATATAAAAATATATTTTATGCTACTAATAAACAACAAAAGTTTTTTTTTCTTGACAGTATTTCATAGACCTCTATTACTTTAAAAATATTTTTTTTTAAAAGTGATATTTCCTGATTGAACGCGGAGGTGTCGAAAATGCTCACTTCGTCTACTCGTCCATTTTGAAGGTTTGAATTAAAATAAAATAATATGTTACGTAAAAGCAAACACAACATTTTGTATGGCAGAAAATTTTATTTTGAATGATGGATAACATTTTTAATATATGTTTCAAATAAAACAATTTGCGTATATATACCACACGCGAGTTTAATATTTGAACACAACTAGTTCCAGGTATTCTGATTAGCCATTATCAATTAATTACTTTAATTTAATTAATACATTAATTGTAACAATTATCTAAACCAAAATACAGAATACATGATAGTAATTAGGTACTGATAGTCAAATAATATAAACTTAAAACACTGCAAGCAACTTACCAAGACACACGTATGAAGCATATTGATGTACGGTTGTGAGACATAGCGCCTTACCGAAAGAGATAAAAAAAGACTAGAGACCTTTACGATGTGGTGCTACAGAAGAATATTAAGAATTTCCTGGAGAGACCACATCACTTATGACGAGGTTCTCAGCAGAATCGAATAAGGGGGGCACCTAATTAAAACCATCTAAGAGAGGCGAGCCTAATGGATCGGCCACATTATACGCCATGGGGGTCTCCTGCATGACATAATACATAGAGAGAATGGCTGTAGGGACAAATTACAGAGGGCGCCACAGACGGGAGAATTTAGAGCAAGTGTGCGAGGATTTAATCTGCGCCATATATACTGAGTTAAAGAGGGCTGCAGAGAATAGAGACCGATGGAGGACGAGGTGTAGGACTTTGTTGCAAACCAATCCCTAGGATTGAGACTGCGAAGAAGACTGATAGGGTTGGATGGAGTGGGTAAGGCGTTGGGGTTGAGGCGGTAAGGCAGGGTGTGGGGGGGAGGGGTTAAAGCATGATAGGTTTTCCTATTTATTGGAAATATTGACAGCAGGAGTAAAAAATTTTGAAATTAAAAATTATTAATTAAAGTTTTGTCAGATTTTTTAAAATGAATTTTCTAAATAATTCATTATTTTACCTTTATTTGTAACATAATGCTGTATTTGTATATTGGCACTGGCTGGAGAAGCTGAAATTTGGAAATTGTAGGTACCTATACCTACATATGAGTAGATTGTAAATCGTACCCACACAAACCAATGCTTTTAATCGCACACACTTATTGATCCACAAATCACAACGGTGATTTAATTGTGATTATTGTCAGTGGCTTGTACCGCTTAGTCAGAAATGAAAATGCTCGTATTTTCATTGCCTAACATTAAAATTGCGAATATTTTTATACATCCGGTAAACAGACCACATCCGGACACCACGAATGACGCAAAATTGTTAACATTATAAATCGTAGGTAGGTACTAGCCAAAATGAAGACCATCAAAACCATTACGATTATATCTGCGTATATTAATATAAAAAGTTGGTAAGATATCCAAAATAAAATACTTTAACATATTACAACAGAGATGAAGAACATTTAGGAGAAGGTAATATAGAAGTCTAGGCATCTACAGGGCTTATGGCCTGTCAATGGCTGATTTAAGTGGCCACTTTACACACAGTGTAACATTCACCATTCTGCCCTTATTTGAACATCCATATTCCTTCAATTCTTTTATCTGTTGATGTTTGTGAAGTTAAAGAGCTGAAACCTTTATTTATGCGGGTGAGATTTATCCAATTGAATTATTTCACCTACATTTTTTTTTTTTTTTTTACATTTTTTTTGCACCACAACAGGCCAGGAGGCCTAATTACAGTGGTGAATTACATCACAGAGCACCCAGGCTTGAGAAAAATCACATTTTATTTTTTGTGTTCTCACCGGGAATCGAACCCGGAACCTTCCGTGCGTGAGTCAAGCGTCTTGACCACTACACCATGGAGGCCGCATACTAGGCAACGCCTGAAAATGTTATTTTTTCAATTTCTATACTTCTTCATGGACCAGGTGGATTTACCAACAATATTTTGAGTTTGTCCAAATTTTTGTAGACATGGACTGGATTCAACTCCCTGGAAATATAGGTGTTCATTTATAGGCAGAATGGTGAATGTTACACAATGGTGGTGAATGTTGTTATTGGTAGAGTTCCATAATAAAATTTGGTGCGGTATCCAAAATTAAACACTACTATGATTTTTAATTACGTTACGTATCTTGGTTTATACAGAAATCCTCAATACTTACCAAATACCCCCATAAACTATTAGCACCAATATGCATCTATATAATTTAACGGTAATTATTGATAGCTTATAAGGAAACTTTGTAAATATTTAAGTTAGTTTGATAATGTCCTAACAAGACGAGACGCTTCTCATTAAGTAGAATTAAATCTAATAAAAGTATTTTTTGAACAATAATTTGAGTTTGTCCCAATTTTTGTAGACAAGGACTGAATTCCCTGGGGATACGTATATATTTTCATATTACAATAGAGATAAAGAACATTTAATTTAAGGTAATATAGAAGTCTAGGCATTTACAGGGCTTTTGACCTGTCATTGGCTGGTTTAAGTGGCCACTTTACCACGGTGTAACTTTACTTTATTTATTTATTTCCGCACCACAAAAGGCCAAGAGGCCCAATTACAGTGGTGAATTTCATCACAGAACCCCCAGGCTTGAGAAAACTGACATTTTAGTTTTTGTGTTCTTACCAGGAATCGAACCCGGAACCTTCCGTGTGTGAGTCAAGCGTCTTGACCACTTCACCACGGTGGCCACCTGTAGTATTCGCCGTGTAATATTCACCATTCTGCCTATATTTAAACATCCACATTTCTTTAACTTCTCCATCTGTTGACTTTTGTAAAGTAAAAGAGCTGAAACCTTTATCATGTTGGTGAGATTCAACCGGCTGAACGAATTCACCTCTAGGTAACGCCTGAAAACAATTTTACAATGTATATACCTCTTCTTTTACCAGATAGTTAATTCAACAATGGTTAAAGTATGTCCAAATGTTTCCAGACAGGCTGGATTTCCTCTATGGGGAGTTATTTAGATCTTAATTTGTTGCAACAGTGAGGGAAAACATATTTTAGAAGGGAATTAAAAGGTAATTAGAACTATTTTCGTGAAAAATCACCTAAAACTCGCCTATAATATTATTCATCTAGATATTATCAAAAAGGAGTCAAATAAATCACACACAGGTTCGTTGTTTTGAGTTTGTGAACAAATTTTGGTATTAATCAAAACTCCACATTTCCGAAATCCGGATCAAAACTGATGCAGTTTTCCTTCCTCTTTACATCCACTCAGAACAAGTGATAATGCAGGTATTACTAAATAACGTAAAATTAAACACCACTAGAGTAAAATTTTGCTTTATCTCATCTATCTTTAAACTAAATAATAAAATATAACCTTTCAAAAATACACCCAAAATAAGTTCAATATTTGTGCAGTACATTAAATAATTAATCTCAACTCCTTTGGTTTATATACTTGTAGCTTGGTAGCTGACATACTTCATTGATTATTCTGAATCTTTTTTGAACTCATCAAGCATTTATTATTTCAATTAATGTTGAATTAGATACTATACTAATTATTTGTAAAAACAACATACAACGTGTAGACAGCCCATTTGCTCAGAGGCATCTCTCATTTATCGCACCGAGAGTGTTCAATATTTTGGAAGAGCGTATTATAATAATATGTATTTAAACATCTAACTTAGCAATTCTAGGAAAAATGAGAGCAATATTCGCTGATGAGTTTTAAAATGCAGTTCTCATTTAAAAATCAATTATTTCCACAAATGGGGATTAATTAGTTTGGCCTTGACGATTACAATCACCGTTTGGCCAAATATAATTGATGCGCCTTTGAGGTTAACAGGAACAACTTCCGTGAATTAGATTTTCGCAATTTTTAATATAACCGAGTAATTTTGCTTTCGCATCGGGTTTCTCAAAACTTGATCCGTAATGAGAGCGGAGAGTCTAGCCCGGATTATTCTCAATTCTCATTGGAGCGCATAACTCTCTTTGCATCTCGTTCGACCGGTTTCCGTTATTACTTATTACATAAAAACTTTTCGTTTTTATTTCCTAATTAAACAATGCTCTATCTCCGATAATTGGCAGTGAAAATGCCCCGGGGAATCCGTACGACTTGGTTATTTTTCGGGGACGACCACTCATTATGAACTACATTCTACAATATATTCGCCAACTATTGCGACTCCATATCGAAGAGTTGAAATTTCAGTTTATGGTCTTACTTTCCTTTTAGATAGATTTATTCCACTCGGGTACACCGGTAATTATACACTTGAACCAGTTTATAGTTACAGCTCGTTTTCCAGGTAACCCACGTTGTTTTACCGGTGTAAGAGTACCATTTCTTCAACGCAATAACCTCACTGTAAGCTAATCATTAAAATCGCTGGGTACTTTATGGTAATGTTTATATTAATGAAGGTCTAGGGCACAATATATACTTACTTGATGTAATCTTATAACGTAATGAGTTACAACATGCAACGTGTAAGGGATATTTTACTATATTGGTGAATAATTAAAAACACAATTAAATGTACATCCAATATGCATTTAGTGCGTACCTACTGAATTTAATAATGCTAAACTTATCATTTATACATATCAACAATATTTTGAGTTTGTCCAAACCCCTGTAGACAAGGACTGGATTCAATTCCCTGGGGAGCTGTTTATATTAACATATTACAACCGAGATAAAGAACATTTAAGATAAGGTAATATAAGAAGTATAGGCATCTACAGGGCTTATGACCTGTCAATGGCTGGTTTAAGTGGCCACTTTACACACTGTGTAACATTCACCATTCTGCCCATATTTGAACATCTATATTCCTTAAATTCTTTCACATGTTGATGTTTGTTAAGTTAAAGAGCTGAAACCTTTATTTATGTGGGTGAGATTGATAAATCTACCTGGTCCATGAAGAAGTATAGAAATTGAAAAAATATCATTTTCAGACGTTGCCTAGTAAATAATTCAATTAGACGAATTTCAGCTCTTTTTGTACTATTTGTTTAAACAAATTCCAGTTCACATTTTTAGTTAGATATTTGAAGGTTTTGGACTGTTTGTGTGGTATTTTAGTGCTGATATTTATTGTGGAAGTAATAGGATTGTGGTCGCTAAGAGAATTCAATTAATCAGCAACCTCCCAATTTGTAACACTTTTTAAGAAATAAGTCGAGCAAAAAGTTACGTCAATAATACTTTTTATGTGAAGAGTGCCACGAACAGTTTCAAATGTAGGCTTGTGGCCACAGTTAAGAATATAGAAATCTTTTTTTTTTTTTTTTTTTAAAAAGAAATATTTGCGTTCTTATGATTTACCCAAATATTTAATTTTGAGGGCCATTCTCAACGAGTTGTAAATAACTCACTATTAGAAAATGGAATCAAGTTGGGGTAGAGTGGGATTCGAACCACGAACCTTTGGTCTGTGAGTCCGGGACACTAGCCACGGGACCACAACCCGACTAAATTGGGAAAGACAGTCTGCTACAGCCTCTCCTCTTCTATCTGTGTTATTGCTACTCCACCACACTATTACGGATTATTACATTCATTTAACAAAATAATTTTTCATTTATACCCAGTTGTTGATGAAAATATCTTTAACGATTTTGATAAGGTTGTCTGAGTCTTTTGTTTAGTTTTGTCTGGTAGTTTGTTCCATATTTTCAGTCCCTGATTTATTAGTCACGATTGTCCTTGTCTCGTTTTAAAACGCTGTATGTGATATTGTTCTGATACTCTCGCATTGTTTCAGAGTTTATTACATTTTTTTTCGTGCTTTAGTTCTTTGTCTACAATGACATCAGTGGCCAATTTATTAATAAATTTACAAGATTCCAGTTCCAAAAGTTCTTTTACATTTAATTGCTTAGTTTTTCAAAAGAGTTATATAGTTGATGTCAGATAAAGGAAGTCAAACACTAACTTCAATATTGTATTTTGCTGTCGTAGTCTGTTATGTCATTTTAATTTCCTTTTCCCCATAGTTGTTGCATATAACACAATTTACAAAAACACAATTTAAATTCTACAGAGATTTTATAATTAAGTTTTTTTTCTTCCATTTTTGGAACAAAGTTTTTGATTATACATGGTATGATTCATTGACGCGAGAAAGTGTGAGAGTGCTGGCTGGCGATTGGCGATAGGGTCTTCTGGAAGCATCTGGCATCTGGTGATGTCCACAATGTGTAGAAGAGGATGCGTAAAAAGAAGAGTATCAATGATTGATAATCATATATATGTTGAAATAATTACTCATTCATTTATTCAATTGTTACATATTTATTACAGCAATTTATATTTCATTATTTATACTATAATTAAAGTAGTTAAAGTGTACATTCATATTTTTATTATTTTTGCTGGTGAGTCATCTAAACTGCCTAACTAGGGATACCTTCCCCGTTCTAAGGCAGTAAATAATGTATTTAAAAAAAGTTATTTTTGTCATAAATATCATTTACTCAAATAAAACATTTTCATATTTTTTTTCAAACATAAAGTTAAGACAGAATACATATAAAATTATCTATTTATTTTATAGAAACAAACAGTCGACAATGACATTATAACATTTTTTTAAAAATACAGTTTAAAGACAGACCAGCGAAGTTTATAAATAAAAATCATACATATTATTAAATTTTGTTACAACAAAAGGGTGTGTTTATGTGTATTTGTATGAGAGTAAGTGTAGATGTGTGTTTATGTGTATTTGTATGAGAGTAAGTGTAGATGTGCGTTTATGTGTATTAGTGTGTGAGTAAGTGTTCAGGTGTGCGCATCATTAAATAGCAAGTGGAATCGTATCGCAGCCAAAAATAATAAGTCTTAATTTATTTTTTAAATAAATTAAGAGGTATGTAAAATATATCAATAGATGAAAAAAAAACATTATAGTAAGAACAAGAACGATAGAGGAAAGAGTGTTGTGCATAGTTAATGCTACATACTGGCAGATGGAATAAATACTTATTTCTTGTCACGCGAAAGGGGACATTAAGATTAATAAATGAGATATGCAGTATATACAGTATTATTACGATAGCACACATAAGAATATGTTAATGTTTGCCCTAATTCCAGATTTAAAATGAAATAATAAATGTACACAAACAAATAATAAATATACTACAAATATCTAAATCCTATGTCATTAACATTAAAACTAGAAATCCGTTTATAAATTTAAAAAAAATGCATTAAACTACCTGCTTCCCCGTTTTAAGGGAGTAAATATATTTTTATTTTCAATAAATTTATAAAAAATAGTTCCAACTTTATTATTGTTATTATTAGAGCGCACATAAGAATATGCCTGTTAGGTCTGTTCCTTCCTAGTTCCTACTCGACATGCAACATATGAATAATTATGATGTTTGATACTATAATTCTCGTATAATAATAACAATTTTGTATTTTTATTTTCCACCAATAATTTCACTAACAATGTGTTCAGTTTATCCGAACTTTTCTAGACAAGTTCGATTCTACAAATCACGTAGGTAATACCTGTCCAATAATTAAAACAAGTGATTATCATTTGAGTTTTTATGAGTGATAGATAGGTTATATAAAATGTTTCTATTCTGTTCTTCGGTGAAACATCTATATTACAAATTGGATACACCGTAAATGTAGATTATTCGCTTCTCACAAAACGTTACACGCTTAATGAGTCGAGGCTTCGAGCAATTGTTCTTCAAGTACCAATCCTACCTAGTATTAACTACCGCCAGGCGTAGCAGGCATCGCTCAAGCAAAACACACTTACAAATCAGTTACAGATTGATGTTTGAATCCGACAAATACCTTGAGAACTCTTCCTCATGTTTTCCGCCATTTCTGCATTTCGTGAACTTTCTTTTCTTCCCTGTAATGACAAACTTCCGCCTTCAGCAGGTTAACTGGTACCTAATCGTGATCTGAGGTTTCCCCGTGACCTCACAACGATAGGTTGTCATCGCTATGTTCTTTTCAATGAAACAGTAGCTTCTATTTCTGATCCCATGTTAGCTGTTTAATGTGTAATGTGATGTCAGCTTGTTACATACATATGGTTTTGAATACCTACCATTATAAAAAAGTAAACAATACGTATTTGTATCTACAAGTAAACACAATGAGAAGAACAGGCCGTATCTTATTGCGTGTAGTCAATGTGTATAATAAACACACTATAATTTACAATAAATCTATGTTGATGAGTATAAAGAAAAACACAATGTTTAAACCTCAAATTACTCATCAACAATATTATCAGTTGCATTGCACTCGATAAATTACTACAGTGAGGAAGTTCAGTGATTTATTTGTTTATTTAAAATGATTATTAAACTGAGTCAATTTTTTTTTTTAAATTTGGTTGTATCGTATTATCAGGGCTATGATGTTTTTTAGTTGTGGATTTCTGAAGTTTTTTTTAAGGCGGTATTTCCATAGAAGCCCAGATTTAAATCAAAATGACCAAATCTGGACCTAACGATTACAAATAATTATTTTCGTTGTTAAAAAATTAGTGCGATCGCTTGTAAAGACGTCATTCTTACCTGGAGACGAATTTAGCTGAAACCTGAATCCCATAAAATGCATGTGCGCGGATGCTGGCAGTAGGAATAGTCGTCTCGCTCTCTTATATGGGCTTCTCATGTGGCTTTCTCGTCGCAAGAAAAAATAGGAACATCGCATTGCGAACATGAGATACAAATAAAAGGATAACAATTTTTTATCACATGTATATATTGCTTTTTGTATAGAAGTTAGAAGCTAGCTTCTTTTGAAGTGATGTTAGTTGCGTGCGGATGCGATAGAACAGATCGAACGTATTCACGATTGTTTCTTTTGCGCTGGTTTTTTTCTATCTTTGTTAGGTTTTTTTTCTTTAAATTAGTTAAAGACCCGTATTGCACTACTTATACATTGTGTTATCACGCAAGATTTTTTTAACGGGCTTGCCTTACTGGTTAACCGTATGCACGCTACTGGTTTCAAGTTCTCTTCCGCTTCTTCTCGGTCACTTCTGCCTATTGGTTCGTTTACTTACTGTAAACCAGAAATCTTGCAAAACTTTTTTATCATTGGATGATTCATTGACGTCGTTCAAAGCAGATCGTTTTTATTAAAATATTTTTTATTATTTTTTTCATACATGTTCAAGAAACTCTGCATTACAATTTAATGCTCTAATTTTTGACGCGCGTAAGAAAACATTTTTTATATCCAATTTCCCGTAGGGCTAAACTTCTCAATTCTGATAAATATTTAGAACCTTTTACTATTTTATTTTACGCTCGTCTACGATAAACAATAAGTATCTCGTAAAATTATCGATTTTATCTAAAATATATTTTTTATTTTCAGCTCATTTTTTTAATAAACTGTCGTTACAAAATGAAAAAATCGTATGATTTTCATGTTCTTCCACAGGTTTACTGCCAACTCCGTCAATTGGTGGTGTTGGGTTTACGGAGCAGTTTTATATTCTAGCTCCGCCTATTGTCGGAGTTATCATTTTTACATTTTTCTTCAAAAATAAATACAAATTATTAATTATTTTGCCTTATTTTACATTTTTTACTATCTGATCTCCGAGCCAATATGATAGTAAAACATATTCGATTTTTTCCATAACTTATATTTTAGGCTGGCGGGGGAACGTTTTAATCCATTTTACGAAATCACAGCCTTGAACTTCTTTACCGCGCAAAACGTTATTCTTCTAAAGAAATAATAAATAACATTTTTGGTAACAGTTAAATTTGTACTTAGATAAAAAGTTGTGATTGGATTATAATATTCAAATGTAAAACGAACAACGAAACGTTAAACCAGCATTGTCAAATGAAGCCATAAAAATGATTAAGTTATTTTAATCTGTTTCCTTTTAAGCTGTTTTATGACACGATGTATTGAAATACTTCAAGTTCAATTCAACGCTGTCAATACCGTCAATACAACTATTGCATACTCAATACGATGATATCTGTTATGTATGTGTATTTTTCTAACGTTTCGGGTAGGTATTGTCAAAAAATGCTTGTGGAATTCACGCGCTAGCAAAATGTTACGAAATAAAAATACCGTGTAAATTGATTTTCGGTTTCTTGTTTGCGACAACCGAACAGGTGAGATTCGGTGTTCAGTCATCTATCGAGGGCAATAGTTTTCCTTTTCGTTCGTTTCCAGATTCCGCTGATTTCCATTCTAGATTCTAACTCTCCGACATTTTCTGCAATCGTGATCCCCTGAAATGATATGCGGGTAATTTAGCTGCCAGCAAACTGCTAGCTCCAACCGACAACCGACGAGCTCCAGCCCGTCAGCCGCTGTCTGCGGCGGGCAGCAAGTGAGATCGGATGTTCGCCAATCCCAACATATAATTATGGCGGTGATTATATCGATTTTCCTTCATTATCATTACCCATCCGAAGGTACAGTCATTACTGTGGTTAGAAACATGAATAGACGTCCGTTTATCAAAACGTCGACCTCATTATCGGTTTCAAAATGTGAAACTGCCTCGAGAACACTATTAATGATGAATTGTTTTTGCAAGAAACAACTTGCGATTGCTTACTTTCTTCGCAGAAAGGACGGTCTTATTCCAAACTAGGAGAAGTTTCATTACCCGGACAGCTGTAACCAACAATAAACTTTTTACTTTTTATCACAGTATTCTACTTTCCCATTTTAGTAGAAACAAACTACATCTTTTTTCTTAATTAAATTTAATGTATTAATTGTATCAAAATTATATTTTTGGCCTATTAGGTTCACGAGTGATTAATCGAAGTGAGTTTTGGCGAACGCGGCATAGTCAAAAGAAATGATTAAATCGGTTAATTTTGAATATCCACTCTACATTAAGTAAAAATTACTATGGGAAGTTTTTTCCATATCTATCTTATCTTCTAAATCATAAGTTCGAAAACTTATTTCGCCCACCGTCCACCATCCACATTGTAATAAAAAAATCTAAAGCCCCCCCCCCCGGTTGCAATTCTTTATTTTTTCAAAGTGCTATATTTGATTTCTTGGATTTAAACTTACATTCTAAAGAAGGTTGTTTAATAAGAGAAATTAAAACGCGTGCTTAATCACATTTAAAAGTTTTAAAAAATTAAAACAAAGCATTTTAAAACATACCTTATGTAAAGGATAAAGCTGATGAACTTTTACAATAATTAGTCAATATTTTTTTATTTATTTAATGCACAAAATACACAATTTTACATAGACACAATTATATGTTTTTTATGTCCCGACTTGTTAGAAAATTCCGTGTTAAGTCGGGACTCTTCGATATATAAATCAAAAATATTTATTTACATATTAAAACAATATACAGGTAATTAAAACAACATGCAAAATAATCAAAACAATTTACAAAATAATAATAGAAAAATGAAAATAATACAAATTTATAATACATGTCGAAAATGGAATCAAAAGATATATAATAATACGTATGACAGTGATGACATACACATATACGATATACGTATATGGATAATAATGAAAACAGCAGCGATGTTATGCATTTATTCCCGAAGCAATCTCATACAGTGGTCTCTACCCCTCGATACAATCCAATTATGGATCTTCATCTTAAATATAGACGTTGTTTTAGAGAACTTAATATGTTCATCCAAGACGTTGAACACTCTCGGAGCTATATATGAAAAGTGTCTCCGAGCAAACATCGTACGCGTTCTCGGTATTAAGAAGTTTAGGTTCCGCGAAAACCTCGTGCGGGCATTCTGTTGGCAGTTGGGACCTCCTTCTCAGTCGCCTGACCAGAAAATGGTCAATACATTCTTGATATAGATTTGACGAATATCAAGAACTTTTAACAATTGAAATAATGGTTCAGATGGGTAGGTCGGAGGGCACCGAATATCATAATTTTAACTAAAATTTCGCTAAAACAGGGCAAACGTGAACATTTTAGAGAAAGTAATATAGAAGTCTAGGCATCCACAGGGCTTATGATCTGTCATTGGCTGGTTTAAGTGACCACTTTACACACTGTGTAACATTCACCATTCTGCCTATATTCTTTCGATTCTTCCATCTGTTGACGTTTGTGAAGTTAGAGCTGAAACCTTTATTGTTGCGGGTGAGATTCGTATGATTGAATTATTTCATCAACATACTAGGGAACGCCTGAAAACATTTTTGTTTATATTTTAATATTAACAGCTCCCTAGGAGATTGAATCCAGCCCTTGTCTACAAAAATTTGGACAAACTCAAAACATTATTCATACATCCACCTGGTCCAAGAAAAAGTATAAAATTGAAAAATACTTTCAGGCGTTCCCTAGTATTTTATTTATTTATACTTTTACATTGTTTTTATTCTTTTTTTATACAGACCAACGTTCCCTCACTGGGATGTTCCGTGCCGAGGGAAACATTTTACAAAATGTGAAATATGCCTTAGATTAGCTATTTAACAAAGTATACATAATAATAATAATAATAAAAAAACGTAATTAATCCAATTAACCTAATCATCATTAACATAATAAACAATAAAAAACTAAAATAATCATAAAAACAAAATCAATTTATATACACCAATAGTATGTAGGTGAAATTATTAAATCTTATTAATCTCTCTCTTTATGGTCTTCGGTTGTTTTTATTTTTTTTTTTTGGTTCAAATTAAAAGTAATATTTATTTTTTTAGTTTTTTTATTTAACTTTTTGTACATAATGTTATTTGAACATTGGCGGGCTTATTGCCAAATAGCAATTTCTTCCAACCAACCAATAAAATAAAAGTTTTATTTTTATAATTCAAGTTACAGAACATATTCAATAGAAAAAAAAGATTAAAAAGCTAAAGATATATAAAAATAGAAATAAACGTATTTGTTTATAAACTATCTTAAATCAAAACTCAATGGGAAAAAGGAAAAAAGAGGAAAGAGGAAAAAGGAGAGGAGGAGAAATTAAGGAAGAGAAAGGAGATGTTTCTTCAGACGTGATTTAAACAGAGATAATGTAGTAACATCTTTGATGGTGGATGGGAGATGATTCCACAGTCGAGCCGCATGGGCACTATATGAGTTAGAGAAGAAAGAGGAATTGTGGATGGGTATTAAGAGAGTGCCTTGATAATTAGAACGAAGAGGTAAACCATGAACTGATAAGCGTTGAAATTTTTCCCGCAGGTATATAGGAGCGTTAGGACTGTAAAGTACATTGAACAGAAGTGAGAGGGAGTGATAGTCTCTCCGCTGTCTAATTTTGAGCCATTTCAGTTGCCTGCGATAATCAGAAATGTGGTCATATTTCCTAAGACCAAAAATGTACCTTATGCATGTATTCTGAAGTCGTTCAAGTTTATCAAGTTGCTCACAGCTTAAATCAGTCACGGAAACATCAGCGTAATCTAGAATGGGTAGTAGTAATGCTTGTACAAGGGTGCATTTAGTATTAATGGGTAAGAATTTATTCCCAAACGATTCTTCTTAATTTAGCTCCGTGTTATTTTATTCGACAAGTAATCAAATATTTTAACTTAACAGAACGTTCCCTTGTTAAAAATCGTTTAATACTATCTTATAATCACATTAAATAATGCCGAGACATGACATGCGTAAATATTTATAAGTATTGTATAATATGAATATGATATTCACGTGTTTAATGCATTCCTGCAGCTCAATAACATCATATGTATGTAGATGTATGTAAATACTAAACACAAACACAAGTAAACAAAGCGTAAAGCTATAAATGCCTCAACTTCGTATGTATTTAACCAATTATTATGATAAATTATGCTTTTTAAGATCATTTTTTGCGTTGAATTATAAATATTTGTTTTGTTGCTAGACTTGTGTGATTTCGTCTGAAATACTGTGCAAATTTTAATTTTTACTACACGGCATTAATATCTTAGTATTGTTTTCTTTTATCTATGATGATAATAATTTGTATCCACTTACGGGGTACCCAAGTGTATTTTATTTAGGCTTATATCTATGAGTTTATTATCAAGTGATTAATTTGAAATAAATATGTAAACATTAAATAAAGGTGCAGTTCGTACAGTATATACCCATTTACGTATGTAAACGTTACGTAGTTCTACGTAGTATTTTTTTACAAATTAAATTAAAAATAGTTTTCTTTAATTATTCATTTTACTTAACAATGTTTTGAGTACGTCAAAATGTTTGTAGACAGGCTGGATTTCACTCCCTATGGAAATCTAAGATCTTAATAACTCCCCGAGGAGTGAAATCCAGCCTGACAGACATTTGAGCATACTCAAAATATTGTTAATTGAATTGTCGGTCTCGTGGTGTAGGGGTCAGCGCGTTTGCCTACCAATCAAGAGGTCTCGCGTTTGATTGCCGATGTGGTTGACATGAAATATTTATTTCAAAAAGTATTTTTTACACTAAAACATTTCATAGTCCCCTGGACTGGCATCTGATGCGTTAGACTGATCATCTTACCTTCATGTAACAAAAATAATCAAGATACGCTGCGATTGGAGTACCAACGTAGTGTCCTATGCACCATTAGGTGGAGAAAGGGAATTATGATTGCAACGTCTTTTTAGGCGTTGCCTAGTAGGTACGAATAATATAACCCAGCCAGATGAATCTCACTCATATCAATAAAGGTTTAAGCTCTTTTTTTTTCACAAAAATTAACAGATGGAAGAGTTTTGGAAATGTGGTGTTTAAACATAAGCTAAATGGTGAATGTTACACAATATGTAAAGTGGCGTCTTAAATCAGCCAACGACAGGTCCTAAGACCTGTTAATGCCTAGACTTCCATGTTTCCATCTCAAAAATGCTTTTTCCTCTGTGTTGCAAAAAAATTCAATCAATTCTTTATGCATCCATGTTCCGGATTTCAAAAAAACATATGGTGTTCAAACACATGCAAATTGGTGAATCTTAAACCGTGTGTCAAGCGCTAAACCTGCCAATGACAGATCATAAGCCCTGTAAATACCTCGACTCCCATATTTCCATCTCAAAAATGTTATTGTAATGTAAATATGTCAAATTGGATTAACTCTCTATTTAGGGTGTACAATCCACTAGCCTACAAATATTTGGAGGTACTATAAATATTGTGAAAGTTGAAGTTTTAATAATTGAATGCTGTAACAGGTACACAGTTTGCGATTGGGTTATTTTTAAATTTAATTAAAAAATGAACAAAAACCCTTACTTATTATTGCTTGATCTTCTTCGCAGTCTCAACCCTGGGGATTGGTTTGCAGCAAAGTCCTGCATCTCGTCCTCCATTGGTCTCAATTCTCTACAGCACTTTTCAGCTCGACATATGAGGCCCAGTTCCTCGCAAACTTGCTCCAAATGGAGCCCCCTCTGTAATTTGTCTCCTTAGCCATTCCCTCTATTATGCTACTCTCATAGCGTATACTGTAGCCGAACCATTGGGCTCATTGGGACATTAGGTGGCTCCCTTCTTCGATTCTGCTGAGAAACCTTATTGCTTGATTTAAATAGTTGATGTAGTATACAGTATACCACACACAAATTATTTATAAACATATATGTTAGTCTGCCTTAGCACGGGTATTTTCTTACTAGGCACTTCATAATATTTAATACAAATAAATAAAATAAAATAAAAATATATTTATTGGAAATGTCTTTACTCCAATGGCAAAAGTTGACTCTGTTCTCGAGTAAAGCGTTGTACTTTGTCCCCGTCATATTCTAGAACTTTGAAGATTATACTTTTATTTCAGTAAGAATAAGCGATGGGTGCAATATTTCTATTTCTTCTTCATTCCCTTTCCACACCTTATGGTGCATAGGACTCTGCATTTGTATACCAATCAAGGAAAAATTATCAATCTTACGCTTCAGGTGTCCGTCCAGGGATTATGAAAAATATTACAGTTAAACCACTGTTGTAAATAAATATTTTACATCAACCAAGTCGGTACAGTATTTAGCCAGCAATATTGTTCTCAAGTACTCGCGTTATATTCATTGTTTTTAAAAATTAAGTACGTAAAACGTTTTAACTTGTTTTCATTTATTTAAATAACTGCTCATAAGTTAAATTTAAGGCAGCCATTTCATTTTGATTTGTTGCAAAAAACCTGTTGTAAGATATTACTTAATGATTGTTTTCATTTATTTTTTATTATTTCAAGAAATGCTTATGCACTAATGCACTATTTGATTATATAAACGATTCCTCTGGCGTAAGAATGAAGAGCGTGAAAATTGTGATATAATTCGATTATATTATTACAAAATCCTTGCAACAGAAATTGATTGAAAAGTATTACAGAGAATTTCACCCATGGCCAATCGATAAAGCGACTTATTACATTTTCGAAGCATTCCATCAAATTATTAGCGCTTACTGTTCGCAAAAAGTTATAATACCTCAAATTTTGGGTATGTAAAAAAATATTGACCAATATTTAAGAGCTTTATGTAAAAAATCACTAATAAACAGGCAGGTAGAAGGTACTTTGAGACGTTAGTAGTTTTTACTTACAAAAAGCTTAACATTTTCTAAAAGGTACTATTATTATTAAAAATGTACATATCTCTTTATTTCTGTTACAAATCATATAAACAAGTGTAATTACCTCATTCGTATTCACTCAATAGTATAAAGAATTTTAAAAAAGCTTTCGTTTTTTTTCTTTTGTTCTGGAAACATACAGTACAATTACTTACATATTTTAAAAGTATATAAAATTAGACTTAATTATAATGAACCAGTGAAGTTTCCATATTATATTTGGAGTACTGTATAATCGGTTGGGGTGGTGCGAGTGACACAGTTTTAAATAGTGTATTTGTTGCACAAAAATTCATCATTAAAATAATACTCAGAGTCCCGATACAGACATCTACTGAAGAAATATTCCATAAATCACAACTTATGACACCAAAACAATTATACGCTAAAACAATACTCACTTTTAGATTAAAAAACTACTCTTACTCAAATGAAAGACATAACCCCCACAATACATCACATACAAATAATATAATCACTAGATCCTCAACACATAAACAACTTAAACAAATACAAACTAATACCACTTTCGGACAAAGGGATTTTGAGTATTATTCTATTAAAATCTATAACCTACTTCCACTATCTATTAAAGCAATTAGTAATGAGAAAATGTTTAAAAAGGCTATAAAAAAATGGATAGTGGAGCTAGGTAGAAGTAAAATGGATTGTCTCATTCGCCCATACCAATGCTGAATCAATTGCTCCACAACTGTATAGCTTATGTTAGGTTTTTGTTGTTTTCATTGTGTGTTTTGTAATATAAATAATATAGATGTACATAAATACCTTGTTTTGAAAACTGTCTGTATATTTGTTAATTATGTTTGTTTTTTAAGTGAGTCTTCTTTGTTTATTCTCAAATGTAATTTAAAAAAAACTAAATTGTTAAGTGTCCTCGGCACGGGAAACCCCAGCAGTGAGGTCACATTATTTTTATTTTTAATCATAGTTTGTAAGCGAAAAATATGAATAAATAAATAAAAAAAAATATCACATGCTAAGGTTATAAATTAACTGTTTTTATTATTTAAAGTAAAATATTATTATAAGGGGAAAAAAACATAACTGAAAGTAATTTAAAGATTAAATTAAAACCAATAAAAATTTAAAATTTAATAAAAAAATTAAGTTAGCAGTTTTTACCAAAGATTTTTTAGTTTTGTAAGTATACTAAATAATGTTTAATTTGAAGAGGAAACGCGTTCCGACTCTTCTTCATACAAACGTTATCCCGTATTATCTCTCTGGATTATGGCACTGGAGCAGTGATTTTTTACACACTTTAGATATTTACCATTGGCGTGTCCCTATTGTTACGTTTTTTTTTTAAAACTAGTTTATTATGGAAACTAAAACCATTCAAACCCGTAATAAAGCACAGTTTTATCTGATGTCTTCGGGCGCACGGTATAGAAATAGAAATATTTTTGAAAAACGCAAAACGAACCGATCCAGAAAATTTTATTCTGATCCTCTGTCTAAAAAAATAACAAAATCTTTTCAGTTCTGAGGTGCGGAAAACGGGACAACGAAACGTCGATTTTGTTTAATCTAACAAAAGATCTGACATGCAGTTGTCTTTTTCGCACAGTATCGGGTGGGCATCATCTGCAATACAGTGACAGGAAAACAATGTTCCAACACCTATTTATCAAAATTCTCTGTCCTCACAATTTGTGTTAACCGAAACACAAAAATAATACTGTATACGTACATTTCTAATTTGGACTGAATACATTAATTGATATCAAACTCCTACTCGTACTCAAATATAGCAATAGCAAAGCGTTGCCGGATTCAGCTCGTATTAGCAATAGATCCGATAGTATACTGTCAGTTCCGGGATGCAGAACTAAGTTCGCACAGAGGCACTCCTTAAGCTAGGGTTTCCTAGGACAGCGGTGCCCGTATCTTAACGGCCGTAGTGAACGGTGATGCGGTGGGAAGCCGTCGTAACGTCGTCTAGAGAGTGGTTTCATAGGGAAATGGTGTTAAATGGTGTTGATAACACCGTTTTCCTAGGAAACCACACTCTAGTCATCGTTACGACGGCTGTCCACCGCATCACCGTTCACTACGGCCGTTAAAATACGGGCACCGCTGTCCTAGGAAACCCTAGCTTTACATGTTACTCCGAGATCCTTCAATCTTCTACCTAAGGAGTTACAAAACATCAAATCAGTGATCCAGTTTAAAGTAGGTTTGAGGTCTTAGATTAGAAGGAACAGATAAATACTTTTTTTTAAAAATAAAATGAAATAAAAAATAAAATGCATACTGCAAATAATCCTGTTTTGTAATATCAGCATATTATGTTAATCTTGTTTTTTTTTCATGGTAATGTCATACCATGTTTATATGGTATAAACTCATAAATCATTAAAAAAGGAATGACCCACGCTCAGACGCTAAAGTCTTTGTTGGCATTTTTTCCAAATTATGTTATATCTTAATTTTAAGATGTTTTTTTTTAAAGTTTATTTTTTGTAATTAAAATTCTATGAAAAAATAAATATGTATAGAAAAATAAACAAGTAAAAAAAAAAACAATAATAAAAAATAATTCTATTTCGGCTTATGCAGTTGCTATTTTTTTTTCAAGTTTTAGATTATACCTACCTATTATTGTATTTTAGAATATATGTCGTTCGATTAATTTACCAAAGTCACAATTATTAATAACTGAAAATACGGTGAAGTGTACTCGTATGGAAAAATAAAACATTGTTAGTCTTTTCTTGCCAAAAATGAGTATGAATATAAATTATTATAAATAAGAGAGAGCAGAGAGCATAATAAGTTTATATAATCTGTAAAATTAATAGTTCAAGCGATGTTTATTTGACTGTTGTTAATTTGTTTACCTAATTGAGGCGAGCTCATCAAAATAATTGTACCGAGTGAAATTAGTTGATGTAACAGTAATTTCAGGGTACTACTTTATAAGAAGAAAGAACTACGCAATCCCACGAATACTCAAAATTAATTACGGTTAGAAGCAAATCAAATAAAATCATTACAATCCATTAGCTACGATACAAATTACTTGCCTAGTGATTTCAGCACCGGTGTTGATGTGAGAGAATTTTTATAATTGTTCAATCGAATCGTTTATTAGCGGAGTAAAAAATGTTTGATATTAATCAAAGTGAAATCGGTTTAAGTTGCTGCTGTCACGTGATATTAGTGCCTTTTCATGACTCTTGACAACGCGATGAAGGAGTAATGTAACTGTGAGATAAGCAAAGCACATATGACACATCAAACAATTACCTGATTCCTAATACATACTCGTATTTTGCAAGGATGAACTAATCGATAATTAATTTTCCGTGTTCTGCCCACAAAAAATGTAATAATGTTATTATTTAACAATTTTGTCCAAATGTTTCTTGACAAGGCTGAACATGCGCGAAATTTAATGATTCCGTTATTTTGTGTAATGGATTATGTTTTATTATTTTATTTATTAAACGAAAACCACAGCCATTGCAACAAAAAAAAACATTTGCAAATAAACCAAAATTATGGGCCAATTATAGTTTTCTATACATTACTCAATACAACGTCAAAAAAAGAAGAAGAAAAAATACATTGAAATAGCCACTCCACATTATTCCACACGCAAAAAATAAATAAAATATTACTATAATAATAAAATGATAAAAAAAAATAAAGAAAAAGTTTTTTGTTTACTCGGACTTAAAATCCTGTCGCCGGCGGATCCATACGGAGTAATACGGAGCTATCAGTCCTCCCTTCTTTCTTCTTTCAAACAAGAGAAAATAATTACAATATTAAAGTGTACAAAAAAATAAAATATTGGGTTGATTAAATTTTAATTATTATTTTTAATTAGGGTTAAATTTGTTTAAAGTGAGGAAATATATGTCTATTTCAGCAAAAAACATGTTATAATTATTTACAATTCTGGGCAAAGATGCATTCTTATTATTATTCGTGCTTGAAATACCAACATGAAACAATTGTTGCAGCCGAGTTGTACGTTGAGGGATACGAATTTTAATTTTCTCAAGTAGTTGAGGGCAATCTAATGTTATTGCATATTTTGTAATGGAAAACGGTATCATTGATGATTCTTCTAGATTGTAAGGTATCGATTTTGTGATGTACCGTAGCTTCTTCATAGTTATTGAAATGTAAATATTGACAATAGTTTAGGTGATTCTAATTTTTTTTTTGAATTCTTTCAATTCTTGAAATAAATTTGGAATATCATTATGGAGACCAGACAGTAGAACAATATTCAAGAATACTGCGTACATGTGCAAAATATTGTGTTTTTAATGTCTGTGGATTGTTAAAAGGCTTGCAGACTCTTATTATAAAGCTCAATGTTTCGTGAGCTTTGCTTACTGTCTTCTCTATACGGTCTTCATATGTCATTTTTGTATCCAAATATACACCAGGGTCACGAATACAGTCTACTTCAGTAATTCTGCATGCATTTATAAGGTAAAAGGATGGTATTATTATCTTATTTCTGGTAAAGGTCACTTTGTAGCATTTGGAGACATTTAAATAAAGGAAATTATCGTTGCAGTATTTAACGACCCTATCTAGGTCTCTTTGAAGGTTGTTAATATCTTCTAAAGATTTAATTATGGTAAAAATTTTCATATCGTCGGCACACAGGGAAAAAAGGGCAAATATTATGAAAAATAAATGTTTGTTACTATATATCGCTAGCCCAAAGCAACAGTGAGATATCTTTGAAGAACAGACTCTGAGATAACCGGAATTTGAGAAGAACAAAAGGCCTGACTGAATGAAATTATTTAAAGTAATTAATGTAAGTAAATATTGGTATTTAACCAATAACCGACTTTTTATGTCTACCGGTTTCGAGACGTACCCGTCTCTTCTGTTTGACCACAAAGTTAATGCTTTGAACATAAATAAAATACTATGAATACTAGAATATGAATACTTTATTTTCATTAAATGTTATTAAGTATTTGTATATAACCACATACCGACTTTTCAATGTCTACCGATTTCGAGACGCACCCGTCTGTTCGTCAGGACACCAATTAAACCAACATGCTTTAAATATTAATAATACTATATTTTCACATAGGTTAATTATTTGAATTCAGTATTTTATTATTTCCAAACATTTATTTATATAATTTATAAACATATCTGCACGTGTATCTCAAAAACGGAAATTTCACTATTATCTCACTGTTGCTTTGTGCAAGCAATATATATTATTTATAATTTAATTTTTGAAATAGTATTTATTGTTTTTCCTTTATTGGATTGTTTTTTTTTATTTATTATTTTCGTGATATGGGTAACGGGTTCTTTCAAATGTATTTCCCTCAACGTCTATTTATTATTTTTTTATTTTATTTATTCATTGACGAATTTATACAGTCTATTCCAACAATGTTAAACACATTTTCTTATCATAAATACAGGTACAAATTAAATAAAATACAACTAAATAAAATTAAAGCCAGGACAAAAAAAATACTACCTCAAGACAAAATCTGGTCTATCATATTGATATTTTAAATCTATAAAGACTCACTTTAAAAAAGTCCAGATCTTGTCTCAAGTTTACAATGCGACACAATCGGGAAATTGGTGCATGCAAGCCATAGTTTGTGCTGTGTTGATCAAGGAATAGCACATTATAATTTCGCAACCGGCGGATCGGAACATTGAATGCCACTTATTCCAGTAACGATGATACATCAATAAAGCCATTCAGTAAATCATAAATATGAAGTCAATGTTATTTCTACGTTTTTGTAGACTTGAGATTTTTAACATTGACTGCATTTCTCCGTAAGTGTAGTCTCCCCTCTCGAGGCCAATCATCCATGCTAATTTTCTTAGCAGACGATGTTCCACCGATTGTTATTTTATTTAAATTAACTCTTATTCACTTGTTTGGTGAGAGTAAGGCCGAGTTTGTCATTATTTTAATAATAAATTAGTTACAGTGTATAAAAAAATAAAATCTACCAAATTGGTCGCCATCAGCCATCAATTATTTACTTTTTTGAAGAAACCTTCACCAGCGCTTAGAAACTTTTTTCTTATACCGTGCTCTGTATTCAGGGCATACATTGATATATTCTTTTTGATTAAGTACTTTATAAAATAAATAAAATGATCAACTTATTGCCAAATGGCAATTTCAATAAAATTAGATGAATCTCACCCGCACAAATAAAGGTTTCAGCTCTTTAACTTCACAAACATCAACAGATGAAAGAATTGAAGGAATATAGGTGTTCAAATATGGGCAGAATGGTGAATGTTACCCAGTGTGTAAAGTGGCCACTTAAACCAGCCATTGACAGGTCATAAGCCCTGTAGATGCCTAGACTTCTATATTACCTTTTCTTAAATGTTCTTCATCTCTGTTGTAATATGTTAGAATAATATAATATAATAATTTCGGTGTCTCAAGATCACACGTACAATTGAGGTTGGTTGGGGACTGTTGACCACAAGTTTGAAATTAAATTTCCTAGCCAGTGATAACAACTTATAATTTGCTCTATTTGAACACCTAATATTACAGTTCAATATAATATAATAACGTGACTGAAACAAAATTAATAAATAATATTGCAACTATACGTATCTTGTACACGACCTAGTGACGGTTTTCACTACTATTTTTGCACCACCACAAAATATTTTCGTTTGGCAATATAGAAACTAGGACCATTGAATAAATATGAGGATGAGAGAGCATTCGCCCCCTACCTGACAGCCAGTTACTTTAGTGACTTGGGCATGGGGGAGGAGATTTAACAATGTGAGAGCACTCGCCCCCTACCTAATAACTAGCTTCTTTAGGGTCTTGGGCATGGATAAGGAGATGTAACCACTTAAGACTGCTTGCCCCCTACCTTTATGTAGGGACTTGGGCATAGAGGAGGAGATTTAGCAATGTGAGAACACTCGCCCTCCACTCAGCAGCCAGGCTCTTTAAGAGGAGCGGTTGTTAATAATTTTGATAATTAGGCATTTGAACATTATTTTTCTGTTATTCTCGCAAATGTTTCCCTGGTGCTGTGCGAAAAAGACCAACTGCATGTCGGACTGATTATGTCTAACTAAAATCGACTAAATCTACGTTTCGTTGTCCCGTTTTAACTGAACCCCAAAACTGAACGGATTTGGTTGATTTTTTAAAAGAAAGAGTATCAGAATGATATTTTCTGTGTCGGAACCTTCGGCGGTTTTCAAAAATAGATATCGATTAACTCTTTTTTTTATGTTCAAACTACATACTTAGATATATTGTAAATGCACCTGAATCCTATGTCAAAATTAGTCACAAAAAGAGAAGAAAACTGACGCTTACAATTGCTGCAAAAACCAAGGAATAAGTCACATTTTGAATAATCAGAAATAAAAACACAGTATTTCAATTGTTTTTAAGCATAAAACACTTAAAAATACTTTATAGTTTTATTCCACTTTTATTTATAATTATTTTTTTATTTTTTTTACCAGTGACCGGGTATCGTCGTGACCGACATCGTCAGACTGGAAAACTATTAAGTATTTTTATTATTATAATTAAAATGCAGTTCCACCAAGAAATGTCAGTAGAAAAACTCAATATATTAAAACTCTTAATATCATAAATCTACACTGAGTTTTTGCTTATGAATCTCTAAACACTATTTATGGTTATTGATTAAAATAACTTTAAAAAATATAAACTCGTTTTTCATTCTAAAATAAAAAAAATATGACTTTTTGCTTTACTTATTTATTAATTTATGCTTAATCAAGTTAGTTCATAACATGTTAATAACCACAGATATATTACTCTATTCAGTGTTAATAACTAATTTAAACTTTTAATAACATTACAATTTTCTATCAAAATTTCTCAAAACTCATTTTTTCAAATTAATTAAAAATATTTCAAAAATTTTTATTTCTTTAGGTTACTCATTGTATCTTCAATCCCTTGTGCAATAAGTTTTTAAACTCTGTTTTTCTCCACATATATATAAAGTGTTTCAAATTTGTATGTAGACCAATACCTCGGATTCAATTCATTTTATGATTTTTGCCGAAAAGCTGCCTTTATGTTTATGAGAGCAGAATACATTTCCCTTATTAAAAAAATGCATTAATAAATATGTAATAAAACAGGCATTTTAATTTATTTTCTTCTTAAAAAAATGTACGGATACACTGACTTACCGCGTTGGTAAAAACGGCGCAGTTAACGGATTTTAGTTTAATAGTTCAATTTATAGTTTTAATAATAAAACTATTTAGTTCTATTACGTATTAGAAATTTAGTTATAAGTAATGAAGCGGTTCGCTTATTATAATACGCTGAATTTAATTTACGCGATCTTTTCATCATTTGATCGTGAAAAGCGATAGTTTTTTATTGGTTTAACTTTGATTAAGCTATCGGGGTCGCCTTTCTAAAGTATTAAAAGCCAATATTAATCAAGCTTTTGATGCAGAAAGTCACGAAAAACGATTAATTTCGTATCTTAACGATTCGTTTTTAATAAACTTACGCAGTGCTTATAAAACAGTTTAATAAAAGTTAACATTTATTGATTACGTTATATGGTTGAATTAACAATGCATTGCGCACAAGGAAAACGCGTGCCAAAGAATAAATTTGCAATTTTTGTTTAAATTGATTAATTTTTAACACAGTTTTAAAATTGATTTTATACGTAAAAGTACAATAACCATTTGATTAACAGGTGTACTGTTGATTATGAATATTTTAACAGAAAAGTATACACGATTTATTTAAAATTTGGGTAGCTTTAATAACAGAGTGACCATGGTGTCAATGCTAATTATATTTCCACCCATTAATATATTTTTTACTTCCTGCTTGTATTTAGAGTGAACTACATTTTTAACAATATTTTTATTATATCCAAATGTTTGTACACAAGTAGGTACCTAGTGGATTGCACACGCTCTAGAGAGTAAATCCAATTAGACATATCGTCGACAATACTGCAATTCCGCGTAACTATCAATATATTTTTTTGGGAAGAGAACCTACAAGGGTTCTGTTAATATATTACTTATGACTATAATCATCCAAAAGTTCTGCCGAAGTATCAGAAAAATTATAATATTCCGCGACAACGCCCGTCCTCACACAACCTTACGCCACCAAGACGCTCTTGGACTCACTTGGTTGGGATGTTTTGAACCACCTCCTTAGAGCCTTTAGATTATCATGTTTTTACCTCCTTGAAGCACACAAGGGAGGATTATAATTTTCAACCGACGAGCAGGTGCAAAAATAGGTTCTGAGGTGGGGGAAGGAGCTGGCAGGAGAGTTTTCAAGGAGGGTATAAAGAAGTTTGTGCCACGTCTCACCTCATGCATTGAACAGGATGGCGATTATCTGGCAAAAATTGTCAAAAAGTGTATCAACAATATCCATAAAACTTTTTCTAAAAAAATATAAAAATTTGGTACACTTACTTTTCGAACATGCCTCGTGGTTTCCCGCTTTGCCGACATACAGTTAGTTCTGCTTTTTATTAAATCGATCGTTTTTTGGTTCATTTTACATTACCCGCCTACCATAAATATACGAGAAGCGTAAAATCACAATACTGTTTCCAAATTGTGATAGGCGGTTAGCCATTTTCCTTTTTCAAAAGCGCGAATTCGGTTCATTTTTAAAAAACCTCAGAATAACACCGTCGATGTTGTAATAAACCTTAGATATATATACTCTAATACCCGTATGCAGAGACAAACCTTAAGGTGAGGAGAGTACATTCTATTGTCTTCACCTTTGGATTATTCTTTGCATTTGAAATTAGAATGTACTTTCCTCACCTTAAGTTTTGTCTCTGCATACGGGTATAAGTAATAAACGTATCAAAATAGTGGTAGAATTTCCCGCTTAAATAGTCTAATGTATTTACCGAGAAAAACATCCACTTAATTTATTATTTGTCTAAATAAATATAATGAAATACCTAAGCATTTTGTTTGTTTGTAAGTGAAAAAACGTATTCTTATTCAAAGCATTAACTTTGTGGTCAAACATTTTAATAAATGTTATTAAATATTTCTATATAACCACTTACGACTTTTCTATGTCTACCAGTTTTGAGACGTACCTGTCTCTTCGTCAGGACACCAATTAAACCAACATGCAAAACAACATGCAAAACCCAGTATACACCTTCACCATAGTTGTTGCACAAAAATATAAAACCAACACGACATGCATTTTAATAAGCACATGCACTGATTATGACAAACATGTCAATAATAGTAAAAAAAAAAACTCATCAGCTCCGATGAATATCGATTTTAACATAGGTATTCTTCACAGTAAAATAGACTAGTGTGTTTGCAGACCCGTGATTTTTATTTAGATCACCGCACTACAGTAAAATAAATAGCTACACAAAAGCAATGTTTTATAAGCTCAAAATAATTATTTGAAATAGCTTCTGAAAAGGCAGTAGATTTTTTCTCCGTGGTTATTTTTATATTTTTTTTGTTTGTTTATTGTTTGCGAAAAACTAAGGCTTTATTTGCCTTATATTGCCCAATGATGAAGCCAGCCCAGCGGCAGCTCTTTGATAAAAAAAATATATGTAAATATTTCAAGAAAGTTTCTCGATAATATATTTTTAAGTTGGTTGTTCTTGGATAAAAAGATACTGTTGTAGTAAACTTTAAAATATACGTTTTTGTCGCCGAAGACTAAAGATACTACCATCAAATGAAGATATATCTCAAGATAACGAGAGCGTAAATATACCATTTAAAATTATAACTTTATTCAAGAAAATTATAGAGCTACGGTGTTGAGTATGCCATTAAATCTGGAATGGATTTGCATCAGTAACTTCGACAGATGAGTGTTGGCAAGAAGCGAAGTATTGAAGTTTGCTACTTGCAATATTGAATGATCATTATTTTATACATTATGATATCTATAAATAATAGGCATTACCCTCGTGAAAGGTTTACCTTGTTGTTCCGGACGCGTAAAATCGAATAAATTAAAATAATACATTAATTAGAAAGGATCCCCGGTAAATGTATAGAACTGATGGCTGGGCTCTCAATAAAGATAAAATGGTCACTTTCGAGCCTGGCCTCAGTATTACCGGGGAAAAATAGCTAGGTTAAAATGAATAAAATGTACAAAAATATATTATGTAAATGTCATGTTGCGCGCGTCGCGGCTGCCGACGAAATGGCCCGTACGGGCATTGAGCGCCCGTATTTACGCCACCTGCGGCCGGCGGCATGTAGCGAGTGGCGGGGAAAGATTACCCCCACCACTCCGAGGCAGCCGGCGCGGGTGGGATGGCCGACTCACGGAGCCCGACGCGCACCGCTTTATAAGGCGGTCAATTGGAGATATTAAATCAGTTGAGTTCCTAACTCTGAACAGTTCACACGTGTTTTATTCCGTTCTCCGTCCTGTTCGCCTTCCTGCACTTCGCTCTTCGCTCCGCTCTGCCTGCTGACTGCCTTCGCCTCTCTGCACCACTTGGACCGGGTGGAAAGTCCTTTTCAGGGCTATTGAGGTTGACTTGCGGTCGGCGCAGCTGTGCTCCTACCTTCCGACTTTGTCTTTGGCTCTGTCTGGGAGGGCGGCTTCCCACTTACGCCGGGAAGCTTGACTGCGGCAGACGCGGGTGACGAACCGGCGAAACTTTCATCGTGGTAACGCGTACGTTACATTTGGTCCTTCGGAGCTAAGGATCGTCGCCAGTGGTCTCCAGTCTACAACACACCTACAGCATGCCGGTCAACAGATCGCCTGTGTCGACGCGTTCGGGAACGCGTCGAGACGCCGGCACGGAGCACGAAGAGGAGCTTCAGGAGCCCCAACCGGGGTCTGTACGAGCACATCAGGAGGAGCCCCAGCCAGGGCCTTCACACGACTGCCAGGAGGAGCCTCATCAAGGACTTCTGGAGGAACAAAAGGACTCGGACGAGGGATCCGCACCCTCGGAGCGGTCCATCTCATCGGCGACATTTCGCCGACAGATGGAGGAACGCGAGGCGCATCACGAGAGGCAGGTGAGCAGCCTCAACGAGATCATCGCCGCGCTGAAGGCCGCCAACGCGAGAGAGGACGCCAGACGAGACATGGCAACCCCCCTCACGCCCACCATCGAGAGGGACCTCACATCGCACGGGACGTCGGAACCGGCTCACAAGCCGCTGCCGCTGACGTCAGACGCGTCTAGGACCGACGCAGCCCTCAGTACGAGGGAGGCTGCCGCCGCACGCCACGCCGCACGCTACGCCGCTGATCCGGAGGATACCGGAGCGGCGTACATCCAGCAGCCGAGCCACTACGACAGCAGCCGGGCGAGAGACGGGGCCGCTTGGAAGCGCCCTGTCACCGACGCGGAAGCAGCCTTCAGCACAAGGGAGGCCGCCGCCGCACGCCACACCACACGCTACGCCGCTGATCCGGAGGACACCGGAGCGGCGTACATCCATCCACCGAGCCACTACGACAGCGGCCGGGTGAGAGACGGGGCCGCATGGAAGCGCCCTGTCGCCGACACGGAAGCAGCCTTCAGAGCAAGGGAGGCCGCCACCGCACGCTACGCCGCTGATCCGGAGGACACCGGAGCGGCGTACACACTTCCGCCGAGCCACTACGACAGCGGCCGGGTGAGAGACGGGGTGCCACGGAGGCACCCGGTCGCAGAGGCGGACTCCAGGACGAAGGAGGCCGCCAACACACGCTACGCCGCTGATCCGGAGGACACCGGAGCGGCGTACACATTTCCGCCGAGCCACTACGACAGCGGCCGGGTGAGAGACGGGGTGCCACGGAGGCACCCGGTCGCAGAGACGGACTCCAGGATGAAGGAGCCCGCCAACACACGCTACGCCGCTGATCCGGAGGACACCGGAGCGGCGTACACACTTCCGCCGAGCCACTACGACAGCGGCCGGGTGAGAGACGGGGTGCCACGGAGGCACCCGGTCGCAGAGGCGGACTCCAGGACGAAGGAGGCCGCCAACACACGCTACGCCGCTGATCCGGAGGACACCGGAGCGGCGTACACATTTCCGCCGAGCCACTACGACAGCGGCCGGGTGAGAGACGGGGTGCCACGGAGGCACCCGGTCGCAGAGACGGACTCCAGGATGAAGGAGCCCGCCAACACACGCTACGCCGCTGAGCCGGCCTACGCCGCTGAGCCGGCCTACGCCGCTGAGCCGGCCTACGCCGGAGCGACAAACGCACATTTACAAGGCCGCTACAATGAGCGGCATCGGGACAATGAGGCGCCACCCGCACACAGCCGAAGGGAGGACGCCGACGTACGCTACGCCGCCGGGCCAGGCGAGCCCGTAGCGGCACGTACTATACCACTGGGGGGCTACGAGTTTCGTGACCCGGTGAGCGCGTGGGTACAAGAGGGGCTACCCACGGAATACATGCCGCCGGGTGCCACCGGCGAGCCTGTGACGAAATACAGACAGCCGCCGGAGTGGCACACGTTCATGGCGAGGCAAACCGGCGCTAGGGATCTACCGCAATTCTCCGGCGACCCGCTAGAATGGCGAATATTTAAGGCGCAATTTGATCAATCGACACAGATGTGCTCCCTTACAAACGCGGAGAACATTCTCCGTCTGCAACGAGCCCTCACAGGACGGGCCAAGGCCACAGTGTCGTCTTTGCTGGTAGATCCCCGAAATGTGCCGGACATTGTGAAGATGTTAGAGGCCGCCTTTGGACACCCGGAGATCGTCGTGGACAGAGTACTGGAGCGGATAAGAAAACTCCCTAAACTGGCCGACAACGCATCCCTGGAGGCCCTGACGGACTACGCGGTCGCGATAAGAAACGTCGTATCGACCGTAGAGGGCCTCGATGGAAGCCACCTCTCCTCCCCGAAGCTTCTGTCCGAGATGACTCAGAAGCTGCCACGAGTCGAGAGGATGATGTGGATTATGTCACGAGCGGATACCGTGAGAAAAGCTACCCCCAGGGATCTGGCACTGTGGCTAGCGAGACTGACCGGTGCAATACCGAATGCGGGTTGCATCGGGATCAGCACGGAACCCGCCCGAGTGGAGAAAAGGCGTACCCAAGAAAGGCACGTGTTTCTCACTCAGGACAAAAAATGCCTGTTCTGCGACATGAGTGGACACGCATTCGGACAATGCCGGAAGTTTCTCCGGAAAACGGTAGAGGAGAGGTGGACAATTGTGCGTGCCAAGTTCGTGTGCTACGGATGCCTAGAACCGGGACACAAAACGACCACCTGTGAAGCGGCGAAGTGCGACGAGTGCCACGGGCGGCATCATCGGTCGCTACACCGCGAGAGAGGGGACAGTACGCCGAACGAGCAAGTCTTATTGACAAGGCGAACGGAAGTCCCAGTGACCTTCAAGGTAGTGCCAGTAACCTTGAAGGGCCCGCGTGGGTCAATGGAGATCCACGCACTACTAGACGAGGGTTCATCGGTAACTCTCCTCGAGGAGGATGTCGCCCGTGCAGTGGGCGCCACCGGGGCCTGCGAGGAGTTGAGACTCATCGGTGCCAGTGGGAACACGGACACGCTACAATCACAGCGTGTATCCGTAATCCTCGTTAAAGGAAACAAAGAATTTGGTGTCCAGGCACAGACGGTGCGGGTCATGGATCTGCCGCACCGCAACCGAAAGAGCACCAAGACACACGGGCCAGGCATCAAGCCGAAGATGTTAATCGGTCTTGATTACGCCACCCTAATGGTATCTACAGGCCCGCCAGTCCTACAAGAGGACGGGCGGCTAACCATCGAGACGGCCCTAGGAGCCGTCACCTACGGCGGGGCTGTGCACCCCGCCTTTGAATTACCCCCAGACGGCCAGGGTGAAAGGGACTTAGCGGAACTGGTAAAGAAGAGCTTCGCCGTTGACTCGCTAGGTGTAACCACCCTGGAACGTTGCCGCGCCGCAGATGTGCGAGCGGCGGAGCTCATGAGCAGCTCAACCACACAACTACCATCCGGACGATGGGAGACCGGTTTACTGTGGGCGAAAGACGGAGATTCTTTGCCCTGCAACCGGCAAGCAGCCATGAAGCGGCTGCACTCCCTGGAAAATAAACTACGGAAGGATCCGATACTGGCGATCGCATATCGCGCCAAGATGGCGGACTACATTGAAAAGGGATACGCCGTCAAACTAAGCCGCGAGGAGGTAGACGCCCACCATTCGCGCAAATGGTACCTGCCCCACTTCGCGGTGACAAACCCCAACAAGCCTGGCAAGATAAGGGTCGTGTTCGACGCCGCCGCCCAGTTCCAGAGGACGGCGTTGAACGACCATCTACTGACGGGACCTGACCTGCTTTCATCCCTCCTCGGAAACGTGATCCGCTTCAGAGAGGGACGAGTAGCCATCGCGGCCGACATACGGGAGATGTTCCTGCGGATAAGAATCCGGGAAGCCGACCAGCAATCGCAGCGGTTCCTATGGCGGACGCAGGACGGGCAGGAGCCCGACACGTTTGTCTTCGCGTCCATGATGTTTGGAGCGAAGTGCTCACCCAGCAGCGCGCAATTCGTGCGAAACACAGTCGCACGAGCACACGCGAAAGAATTTCCCGCCGCAGCAGAGGCGATCGAGCACAATATGTACATGGATGACTACCTAGACGCCACAGACAGCGAAGAAACAGCTGCAAGCCTGGTACGAGATGTTACCCTCGTACTCGGCAATGGCGGGTTCCGGCTCACCGGGTGGGCTTCAAACAAACCAGATGTCCTGGAAGAAGTAAAGGCCGACGACCGGGCCAATACAGCAGTCACCATAGGGGAAGAAGTAATGACGGAGCGGGTCCTCGGGATCGTATGGGATCCCAAGAGCGACCTATTTATATTTCGGCACGGAGCCGAAAGTGCAGCCATCCCGGAGCGACCCACCAAGCGCGGCATGTTGAGCGCCGCCATGAGTATCTTCGACCCAGTAGGCTTCATTGCGTGCCTCACGATACGGGCGAAGATATTGCTGCAAGCCATCTGGAGGACAAACACAGGTTGGGACCAACCGCTGCAACCGGACCACGCCGAAAAGTGGTTGGAATGGCGCGACCTGCTGGCAGCGAACGGCTGTACAATACCGAGATGCTCGCTGCAAGGGCAGAAAGAACCCGTGACACTGCACGTGTTCTGCGACGCGTCAGAGCAGGCATGCTGCACAGTGGCATACTTTGTGGGGGCCGACACCACAAGTTTCGCAATGGCGAAGTGCAAGGTGGCCCCCCTAAAGCCTCTGTCAGTGCCTAGACTAGAACTCCAGGCAGCGCTACTAGCGGCAAGGATGGCCGCCACCATAAAAAAAGAGAGTCGAGCTCTCATCACCCAAACCGTGTTCTGGACGGACTCGAGCACGGTCCTGTGTTGGCTGCGAACCGACCCACTGCGGTACAGCACGTTCGTCGCAAACAGGCTGGGCGAGATTGACGAGCTCACAGACGTACGGGACTGGAAATGGGTCCCCACCAAGGACAACCCAGCCGACATAGGGACCCGCGACAAGGGCCCACCCGACCTTGCGAGGTCGGGACTATGGTTCGGAGGCCCCGGCTTCCTGAGAAAAGGGGAAGCCGACTGGCCGAAAGAGAAGAAGTTACTACAACAACCGGACGAGAAGACGCTGGAGCGGAAACAACCCCGCCACTTCGTGGGCCACATCAGACGGACGGAGGCCCTACCCCAGGTGCAGCGCTTCTCGTCGTGGACCCGACTCGTCAGGGCGACGGCATGGGTGCTGCGATTCATCGCACGATGCCGCCGCCACGAGTCCCTACCGTCCCCAGGGGGGACCTTTGAACTTCACGCCTCAGAAACACGGGCCGCAGAAATCATGCTGCTGAAGCGGTCCCAGGAGACGGCTTTCGGAGAAGAGCTGGAGCTCCTGAGACGAAAGGCGCCTATCCCGCCGCACAGCCGCCTCCATGCAGCGGCACCCTTCTTAGACAAAGAGGGAGTCATCCGGATGGGAACGCGCATCCAAGCGGCACAGAGCTTCGCAGAGGACTGCAGCGCGCCGCCTATCATGGACGGGACCTGCCCATACACCCGGCTGCTGATCACGCACAGCCACCGGAAGGGTGGCCACCCGGGAGTCGAGAGGACGATCGCCGACCTGAGAGCCAGCTACCTCATCCTGCGACTCCGCGGGGCTGTGAGGAAGATAACACGATGGTGCCCGCTGTGTAAAATGCTGCGCAGCCGGCCCCAACCCCCGCTGATGGGGCAACTGCCTGAGGCCCGACTGGCCTTCAGGACGCCGCCGTTCACGCACTGCGGGCTTGACTTCTTCGGGCCGATGATGATCACCAACGGCCGAAGAAAAGAAAAGCGCTATGGGGCACTGTTCACCTGCCTCACCACACGCGCGATCCACCTGGAGCTAGCGTCGTCCCTCGAAAGCGACTCCGCCATAATGGCCATAAGAAGGATGGCCGCCCGCAGAGGCTGCCCACACGCGTTATACTCGGACAACGCTACCAACTTCAGGGGAGCGGACAAAGAGCTGAAACAGGCCGTAGACGAGCTCCTGGCGGACCCCAGAATGCTCGCCGAACTTACAGTTCGCAAAATTGAGTGGAAATTCATTCCGCCCTCATCACCTCATATGGGGGGAGCGTGGGAAAGACTCGTGAGATCTGTAAAACGAGCCCTCCACGCAACCCTCAACGAGCAGGCTCCAAGAGAGGAGACCCTCAAAACCATATTGGCTGAAGCAGAGTACACCGTGAACAATCACCCGCTCACGCATGTGTCAACCAAGCCCAACGACGAAGCACCGCTGACCCCGAACCACTTCTTGCTCGGGTCAGCCAATACACAGCCAACTCTGGCATATTATAACAAAAAGGAAGAAGGGGCCTGCCTTCATAAGCAATGGAGGATCGCCCAGAAAATGGCCGACATGTTTTGGCGCCGATGGCTGAAGGAGTACCTTCCCACCTTGGCGCACAGGAAGAAATGGCGCGAGCCCGCGCCTCCAATACAGGTCGGGGACCTCGCGCTCATCATGGACCCAAATCTGCCGCGGAATTCTTGGCCTCGCGGCAGAGTCACCCGTGCAGAACCAGCAGCTGACGGACAAGTACGAGTCGTCGAGGTGCGGACCACCAACGGCACCTACACCAGACCAGCGGTGAAGATCGCCGTACTAATGAAGGAAGAGGAACAACGCGCCCAGCAGGAAAATAGTACAGACTAGCTGCACGGGGGGAGTGTTCCGGACGCGTAAAATCGAATAAATTAAAATAATACATTAATTAGAAAGGATCCCCGGTAAATGTATAGAACTGATGGCTGGGCTCTCAATAAAGATAAAATGGTCACTTTCGAGCCTGGCCTCAGTATTACCGGGGAAAAATAGCTAGGTTAAAATGAATAAAATGTACAAAAATATATTATGTAAATGTCATGTTGCGCGCGTCGCGGCTGCCGACGAAATGGCCCGTACGGGCATTGAGCGCCCGTATTTACGCCACCTGCGGCCGGCGGCATGTAGCGAGTGGCGGGGAAAGATTACCCCCACCACTCCGAGGCAGCCGGCGCGGGTGGGATGGCCGACTCACGGAGCCCGACGCGCACCGCTTTATAAGGCGGTCAATTGGAGATATTAAATCAGTTGAGTTCCTAACTCTGAACAGTTCACACGTGTTTTATTCCGTTCTCCGTCCTGTTCGCCTTCCTGCACTTCGCTCTTCGCTCCGCTCTGCCTGCTGACTGCCTTCGCCTCTCTGCACCACTTGGACCGGGTGGAAAGTCCTTTTCAGGGCTATTGAGGTTGACTTGCGGTCGGCGCAGCTGTGCTCCTACCTTCCGACTTTGTCTTTGGCTCTGTCTGGGAGGGCGGCTTCCCACTTACGCCGGGAAGCTTGACTGCGGCAGACGCGGGTGACGAACCGGCGAAACTTTCATCGTGGTAACGCGTACGTTACACTTGTTTTAATAAAATTATTAACTGATTTACGGATTGACATTTTTATTTTGTCGATTCAGATAACGGCACAAAAATGTTTTTATTATTTTATGCTTAAAATAATTAAGAAAACACTATTTTACTATTTAACATGCGTTTGTTGGATATCTAATTATTTTATTTTATTTGGGAAATCAACAGTTCTACATACATATTTATAGTAAACAAACAGATATAGTGTATAAACTCAAAACTAATAACAGATTTCCACAAAGTATACAAAGTTAGTAAAGAAAATATATTACATATAAAATAAACACATATAAGTTTATACGTCATATAAAAATGTTATTTTCATGTACTTGTAAATATTTTTCAATAATCAAAGAATTTTTTTAAAGAACATTAAGTTACTGTAAATTACATCTTGTAATACTTACCAGTTTGAGGTCCTAGGTTCGATTCCGGGCAGGATGGACGTAAAATATTGGTTTTAAGATGATATACGGAAGGTAAGAATTTTGACGAATAGGTATTTGAACATTGTCTTTCTGTCACTCTCTGGCAGATGCCTCCCCGATAGTGTGCGGAAAAGACAACTATACGACTAACTGATTTTTATAACTACTCGTAAAATCGGTAAAATCGACGTTTCACTGTCCCGTTTTTCGCACCTCAAAACTGAATCGATTTTAATGTTTTTTTTTTAGAAAGAGGATTTTTTCCGGGTTCTCAAAATTATTTATAATATTTGTATATCGTTCCTCCGAGGACGACAGACAAAACTAAGCCTTTTTTTGAGCTTTTGGATGGTCCTAGCTCCCATAAGAAACAATTCATCAAAAAAGTAAAACAACAGAGACACGCCAATTGTAATGTGATAAATCATTGATCTAGTGCCATAATCCAGAAAGAAAATACGAAAATACGTTTGTATGAAGAAAAGTAAGACCGCGTTTCCAATTAAAGGTGGTTCGACAATGTTTCCTGGACTGGCACTTGAAGCATAAGGCTAATCAATCACCTTACCTTTTTGTAACAGATGGTCGAACACTGCATTTTGTTTACTAATGCAGTGCCCTATGCATCACTGGATGCGGATAGGGGCATGACGAAACATTTATCCGCAGCTGATGGTGCAAATGGCACCACACTGATGTAATAAATCAGCGTATTTAGATAATCGGTCACGAGGAAGGTACATAAATGATTAGATTTTTTAATTCATTTTCGAGAATCTTTGACGTTCAGTTAAATGATCTAATTTTTATCTAGCTTAAGAAAACATTTTTATGTCCAATTTTCTGTAGCACTGAGCTTCCTCGTGCTACGGAAAACACAAAATCACAAAACGAATGTACCCATGTTAATATTATCCTATTTATGATTTATTTTGACTCAAATATGGCTGCTGCGGAGATCGAACCCTTTTCCATCGTATTGTATTGATTTGATACATTTTCTTTCCATTCCAGTTGTCTGCGTTGCAAAATGATGCATCGAGTGAACCGAGTTCCCAAAGAGCGTATGTTCGCAGTGTAATACATCGCAAAATTGACATTTCCTGTGTTGAAAGAGTGGCCGAATTAATCAGAAAGCGTACCTGATGCCTAATGCCTGATTGGAGGATGATATTATTTCGTGTCAACACGTTGTATTGTGTAAACATTTAATTAATTATTCCGCCTGTGTTTCGTGTTTAGGTTTCCATTTCAAATCCAACCCGTGAAAAAGTTTTCTTGTGTTCAGTTTTATCAAACAACGCTTAATGTTTTTATTTCATTTCCATGGCCGCAATGGCTGATTAACTCCAGTGCAAGCGCGATAAACTATTTACCATTTATTAAGTTTTTGTCATGCTTTTTTATTTGATGATGGAATTTGTAATCTTTATAAATTGCACCTTAAATAGTTTTTTATTCGTGTTAGATAAACTTGTCCGAATGAAAAGAGGTTCCTTGTTAACGACACAATTGATTGGTCAGAGTAGTTAGCATAGTGCCACAAAATGTTTCTTTAGTGTGTAGCGGATACGAGAAAGAAATACGATTTTGAGAGCGTTAAAGTAAGATAGATGTTTAGTATGCGTCCATAGATTTATTTATTTATTCGTTTTTTTCCATTATAAACAAAGATAAATTACCCGTGCCGAGGACACTTAAAAATACACTTTTTAAAAAATATTTTTACATTTGAGAATAAACAAAAAAGACTAACTTAATAAACTGAGATAATTAACACAATGTTCAGAAAGTTTTAAACACTACGTATTTAAGTTTATATTTAATTTATGTACACCTATATTATTTATATTATAAAACGTACAATAAAATAACTAAAACATAACATAAAATATACATTTGTGGAGCAGTTTATTGGTTTATTGGTTTGTGCGAATGAGACTGAACGAACTGAAGTAAAAAACACCGTGCTTTGTCTAATTATGAAATAGGGAACTGCATAAGTCTTTTAGCTCCCTTGAGGCGGTCGTTTACTACTGAATCCAAAAGTCCGCGCATGCGCAAATTGAGATCTTTAAAAAGCTTTGTGGAAGCAGTTCTAATAAACAAATCCATGGTCGTTTTTCATGTATTGTGACTGTTTTATTATAATTATAGCACTTAAATCGGTTGACACGATTGTAATATGAAACTTTTAAATATTACTCTTCTATTCTAAAATGTTGGCACAAAATCGTTTTCTTATTTTATTTTAAAGAACTAAACTCAAAATTATGTTGGTAGTAGGTACATATTTTACCTATGCAACTTGTACTAAGTGACTGTGTCCCTAATCAAAAACATCACCGCACGCTCTGATGTATAGGATACTGACAAACATTAGAAACGAAAGTATTGAATTGTAAAGGGTCTGACCCCATAACACGCCAAGCCTTCGATTCCTTAGTTCGGAGTCTTCTCATGTTTCCGATGTATACGAACGAACAACTGACAACTAGACAGGTTCTTTCACAATATTCTTTTTTGGGTGTAGGGTGGGTAATTTAGCTGTTTTATCTATTAGAAGGAGAGTCTATAGCAGGATAAGTCTTATCTGTCATGTAGGCAAGCGGGCGAAGGTAGGTGTGATATTTTCACAAATATTAATTAGATCTCAAAATTCAGAAGTTTTATTTAAAAATAAAACTAATTTCCTTTTTGAAAGTCCCCTGCTTACTGTTTATCGAGCGTTCATGTCAGACCTACGGGACGCGAACCTGCAGGCTTATTCTGTCACAATTTCGTTTCGGAAGTTCGTTCGTTCGTTCGTTCGTCATTTATCCGTCTACCATATTTCGCTTTCGTTCCCTCTCATACGATACGAATGAATTAACGGAACGAATTAGTTACAGAGTAAGGCCACTGACTTGAGGGGTTACACAGAAACTGGCAGAGAACAGACAACCTGGAGGCTGTCGATTTTGACGCCATATGTTCCAGCTAGGGAACAGACACGGATTTATGATGATAATGCTTTTCAAAAAATAATGTATTAGGTAAGTCGGTACTTACTCCCTGTACCTACTTACCGGATGGCGAACAATACAACAATGGGTTACTATATCGGATCCGGTCATTAGGTAGCTTATAGCTTGCAACTTATTTTGATATGCACTTCTCTTTTCATATTCAAATTAGTTTCATTGTTCCAAAACGTACTCGAATTCAAATTTCCCATTTTCTCTTAACTGTAACAGATAAATCAGTAAGTAGGTACGGCTGTTACCCTAAATACGCAAGAAAATGATTTAGGACGGGTATTTATCTTATCGTCATAATACGTAATACGGAACACTATGTTGTAACCGGCAGTCGGTGCTGAGGTGGCGGTTATCTGACATACGTTAATCCGCATGATTGAGATAATATAAATAGGTACGTAATATTCGTTTTCGAACTAATAACAAAGAAGACAAGAAGCTGTTTTGTGTTCGGTGTTTGTGTGAAAGAGACAAAAACAAAAGAAGACATTCGTTCAATCAGTCGGTTATTGGCAATGAGTAGACACTAGTTATGTGACCGGTGAATTTATGATTTTTAATTTCTTTTGCCATAATAGGCCTAAATTATACTATAATTTGTATGATGAAATCCATAGAAATACAGATGCTCGGTGTATGTCTAAGAGACTCAATAATAAATAATGAAATAAAGCGCCAAATCATGGATCGGGCAGCAAAATGAAAATGGCAGGGGGTAGGACATTTGGCGAGGCAAAATGATGGCAGGTGGACACCCAGAATAATAAAGTGGAGACCAAAAGAGGCGTTGGAAGGCCACAGAAAAGATGGGTCGGTGACGTTGCCTCGATAGGCGGTAAAACATGGAGGATGAAAGCGGGTGATAGGAAGGAATGGAGACGTTTAGAAGAGGCCTTTATCCACCAGTGGAGAGAATAAGGCTGAAGAAGAAGCAGAAAAACACGGAAAATGAATTATTTAACAATAAGTCTCCATGTTTTTTTTTCCAAATGTCTGAACTTCAGAATATTCTGCTTGAGGTAACACGATGTTACATCACCGCGTGTAAATGATTTTTTGGCATAGCCGTTTGAGGGTTAAGAAATTTGAGTATTAAAAAAACTAA
Source organism: Micrasema longulum (assembly GCF_059751315.1). Lineage (NCBI taxonomy): Eukaryota > Metazoa > Arthropoda > Insecta > Trichoptera > Brachycentridae > Micrasema > Micrasema longulum. The sequence goes on along the minus strand of NW_028278162.1, from coordinate 143,954 downwards.
TCACGGGAATAGATCTACCCCCAATATGATGTATCGTAATTTCCTGTGTTTAGGCAGAAACTTTTTTGTTACTTACATGTGTTTTTTTCGTTGAATGATGCTAAAACAATTAAAATCGATACTGATAATACTAAAAATAGAAACGTAAATATGTTACAAAATATACCATTTTAAGTTTAAGTTCCCCAAAACGTAAGTCATTTCCAGAAGTGTACAAATTTGGATTTCGTCTAAGGGAAGAAACCATTGCAAGAGACTCCTGCGAGATATTGCATAGATTTATATACTTTAAGCGTGTTGTCTAGATGTTTATTTAAATAAATGTTTATGTAACAATTTTGATTTTTGGTATTGTTTAATAATATGCATGCTTCCACTTTCCATTACGTTGTATTTCAACTCAACACTGAGCTCTTGGCCTCATGGAGATAGGGATACTTTATTATTATTTTTTGTAATATATATATTTGTATGAATAAATAAATAAAGATAAATCATAAGAATTGAAATATAAATACTAATACCTCATAATAAATGTTGAAACATAAATATTAATTACAAAATATAAAAAAAAACGAGATATTAAGTCAAAGAAACAATTCACAGCATACCAAAAGCAACTCTTTATCCACCCTCTCACCATCTTCTCATATGTATTGCAACTTGCAACTGACAGACGTCTTTACTTCAGGGTCTAACACAGTCTTTCTCAAAGTGGGCGATAACACCCAATTGTGGGCGCTGAAGGCCTTCGGGGGGGCATTAGAAGGCTTGGAGAATATTGGGGACGTTATAGTAGTCTAGGGGGGCGATGGTTGATTAAAAAAAGGCGAATAATTCTGTTTTTCTGGGATTCCTTTTTTGTTTTATTAATTACGGTTTTTTAGCCAAAAATCGACTACATGATACTGAACGCGGTGACTTACGGCTATTTTTAAGTAAATTTGAGCCTGGGGTGATATTCCAAACACTCGTGGCCGTAATAAAAGCGTATTTACATACAAAATACCCGAGATAAAAGTGTTGTCTCCGGCCGCGAGAGTGCTCAGAATAGCACCCCTGATATTGACAAACTCACTAAAGTGCATCTGATTCATTCTTCACATTATATGAGTTTTTAAATACTTTGCGTTCATTTTAATAAAAATGAATGCGTTATAACTGATATTATCAAAAAGACTCCTTTGGCTTAAAAGTTTGAACTCAGAAATAGGATTTGCCATAGTTAAAATTATAATAGCAATAGCCGTTTTTAAAATGCGAAACAGATGGTATGTTTTAAAAATGTAGAGGTCTTTAGAAAAATTTTCAGGGGGCCAATACCGTAAAATGCCTCTAAAAATATATTTTTACTTTGAGGTAGGTACCCAAATATTTATGCACGTTGCACATCGTGTTTTAATATTTTGTTGTTTTGTTTTTGTTGAGGAGTGGACGAGGTGTAAGAATTCTCGTCATAGGAGGAAGAAAATTCAGTAAGTGGACTGCATTGTTAGGAAGGAAGGTTGCGCAACTCCACTAACCTGCTGATGATGAGGCATGATGAGTGCTGGAACCTGGCTGGTGAAGCTGGCGGTCATAAGACACTGGCACACCTTGTATGGAGCTGGCGGTCTAAATGGACGCTGGCACAGCTCGCTTGATGAAAGATTTTGATGAAACAAAAAGCACTTCACTCGTAGAATGTTATTTGTGTACTGATAATATAATATTTTTTCCGGCCCTCACACGTAGAATTATTGTTACATGGAGTACGCTAGGACATGGGAAGGACGGGTAGATAGGTATTGATTAGGTTGAGCGTTGGTTCGAACAGTTTTAATTATCTTTTTATTAGTTTTGATTTATTTAATGGCAAGAAACGGACCAACCAGTACACCAGATTTAACCATCAGTAACCAGATTTTTACCTAAAAGTTATCGCTCAATATTTTTTTTTTTAATGCCAAACAGTATAATAATATATTTCTATCCACCTTAATTTTATTGTGCCATGTGTATTTGGATACGCGTGAAATCGACCTAAGGGCGCAAACCCCGTTCCTCCAAACCAAGCAGGAAATACATTACGTTGCCCTCAATGATTCTTTTTCGATCTACGTAAGTAGCACTCACTATTGAAAAGTTTTGTTTCTTTTTTTTCTTTCTGTGTCGAATTTGTGTGGAAACTGTGTCTAATGATTCGATTGTGCCGATTATATTCAAATTACTATCCGGAATAGATTACCTAAATAAGATGTAGCGGCGTTTCACAAATTATTTATTGATGAATGGGCTCGCGTACAATCATTAATTATTCATTATAAATATTATTATTATTAATTATGACACGTTATTATAATCGCGTACACACTTTAACGGCTACAAGATAATTAAACTAAGTACTAGCTCAAAATAAAATTAATGATAATCTGAAAACGGCACAATACCTGTGCATGAACATAATTTTTACTTTTTATTAAATTATTCCATTCGTGCCATAAATCGGCGCCCCCTAAGACACTTACCTCACCTTAGAGTATATACATTTGTATATACAGATGTATATACTCTAAGTACCCCACGCACGGAGGGCTCGATTCCCGGTTAAATCACAAAAAAATATTTTTCTCATGAAATAAAACTAGAATAAACAAACCTGGGTGTTATATGTCAATTCGCTTCGGTCATCGGACTTCCTGGATTTGGATTTTTATTGCGATGTTAAAAATTGCTAGCAACGAGATTCACACACATAATAAGGCCAGCAACACAATGAGGAACTTCAGCCCTACGGGAAATTGGATACAAATAATGTTTTCTTGCGCGCAGTAAAAATTAGAGCATTCAATGGTACGGTAAAGTTTCTTAAAAATATACGAAAAAAAATAAAATATTTTATTAAAAACGAACTACTGAACGAAATTGCTGTTTCATATGAATCAACCGATGATAGGCGAGCTGTGGAAGATATACGGTAGATAACGGACCGATCGGCAGAACTGACCAAGAATAGGTGGAAAAAAACTTGAAACGTCAAACGCGGAGTAATTTTAGAAACACAAAACATTAAAGAATAATAGCGTTGATAATACGATGTATAAAAGTTTTGGCTTAGTTTAATGGTCTATCAACAAATAAAAACATATGAAAAATCCATTGAACTTCTTCATTGTATGGTCTAATTTATAAAACTTTAAATAATTAATAAATCACGAGGAATGTACAATAAGTTTTTCGAAGTTTTTATGTGGTGTGTCGTTCGCACTATTTATCGACGTTTCGGATCACATTATAGCGTGCATCATAAGGGTTGATGTTATTTGTATAAATAAATGTGTAACGTCTATAACTTATCAATTTGAAATTTGTGACGCTTCACAGCCTGTGCTCTTATGTCATTTCTTTATAACTGAGTACCAGGATGATTTTTAACGCATCCCACCCCATAATGATGCACGCTGTAATGCGATCCAAAACGTCGGTAAATAGAATGAACGACACACGGCACAATAATCCAAAAAAACTTATTGTGCATCTGAACGACCGTGAAAACCTAAAAAGTTTAATCATGAGAAAGTTTAGAGGAACCGGGCTGTGGTCTCGTGGCTACTGTCGACGACTTACGGATCAGAGGTCCGAGGTTCGCACTCCGCTCTGCGTTTCCATTTTCTAATAGTGAGTTATTTACAACTCGTTTAAAATGGTCCTCAAAATTGATACATTTGGGTAAATCATTAAAACGCAAATATTCATTGGAAAAAAAATATTTCTCTACTTTTCTTTTATTGTTAATATTTTAGATTGGATATCGGGTTGGTTAAAAATTTAAATCGAGAAATTTGTGCAAAAAACCGCATTTGCAGTTTAGCGGGAATTTAAGTGCAGTATGTATAATGATATTGTGAATGTGAATAATAAAAAATAAATAAAAACGAGTTCATTTTGCTTAGGTACCCCATAAAATATTTTTTCTATTAGTTTTTTTCCTGCTATATCACTGAGTTCGCTAGGTTGTCAGTCTGATAATCAGGAAGCGGGATCTTCAGAGGTTTCAATGTGTTATCCGTTTTTCTTAATTGTCAAAAATAAGTCACTTTAAAACAATGCTGTCAGATTTTGCAATAAACTGCGAACTCTTGCATTAAAAACAATAAAAGACCATTGTTTTATTTGTGTTAAAACAGAGCAAGCCATTGATACTATCACGTGTGACCATGAATCCATTGGAATATTATTCAAACCTCGGTATTAACTTTGTAAATAGGTCGTGCATAGTACGGCTTCACAGATATTATTGTACATTTACAAAATACGAGACGTAAATAATCTTGTTAACTACTAGATAGTAGGTTTAAACAAGTGCTGTTTTCGTGTTTTCTAAAATAAATTGTCCAGTAACATCTCAGATAATTGTGTGTTCTCTTTTCGAAAAAAAATTTTTGATTGTGATGATTGTCTCTTGTTTTTTCGCAATAGTGAAAAATAATGAAGCAATGACCCTATCTTTTAACAAGCTATTTAAAATGTTTTTTTCTTCTTTTGTTTCAGGTGAACGTACAACGGATTTTCAAGCTATAAAATGGCTTACCATGGATTATCTCAACATGTGGAATTGGATAGAGTGGCTGATCCCTTGGATAGATTTACCCTCGAAAGTCTCATCGGGGAAGGGACTTACGGAGAAGTTTTCTCTGCTCGAGATAAAAAGAATAAGAGACGTGTCGCCATAAAGGTTTGTCATTTATTATCAAAGGTTTGTCACTTAATATCCCTCCCATCATTGATGATTTCTTTGAATAAAATTTTAGATCCTAGAAAGCATAACTGAAAATATTGAAGAAATTGAAGAAGAATTTTTGGTCTTTCGGGACCTTTCTCACCATCCCAATCTTCCGGCATTTCATGGGCTTTTTCTAAAGAGGGGGCCAACTGCTGAAGATGATCAGCTTTGGTTTGTTATGGAGGTAATAAAACTTTGATAAATTTACAGCGATTCAGATTCAGGGCCGGCAAAATCGGTGTTTATTTTAGTTGAGAACATTTTTATTCTTACAATAGGGAAAACAAATTGTAAACCAAAAAAGGTACATAACATCAGGCTTCCGGAACAAGCTGGTAACTAACATTTTACTAGTTGTAAGATATTACACTTTTAAATTTAAAAGCTCATTCTAAGCTCATTTATTCTAGCAATTTTAAATAAATCAAAGTATAATTTTTTGTATTCATAAAATATAAAATGTTTTTATTTATTTTTTAAACACATCTCATTTTGCGAAAATTTGTAGTTACCAACTTGTTCCAGAAACCAGACGATAATGTAAATTGTAATTATTGTTGCTGACTATCTCACTAAGTATAACCTGTTCTGAGATAGCTAGCAATGATTCCTCAGCTATTTTTTTAAGCCTTATATTGATCATATTATAAAAGTACAGAAATAAACAAAAAAAGAAAATAAAATAAAAATTGTTATTAGACAGCAGATTATTATAACATTATCGAATTTTATCTAACGCGTATGTGTAAATTTTATTTTTTAGTTGTGCATCGGCGGGTCTGTGACTGATCTCGTGCAAGGTCTCCGAAACCGCGGTGAAAGATTATCGGATGAACAAATTGCTTACATTTTGAGAGAAACATTAGAAGCCTTAATATACCTGCACAGCAATCATTGCATGCACCGGGATGTTAAGGGCCACAATATTCTCTTAACTGAGAATGCCGGAGTCAAATTGGTAGACTTCGGAGTTTCTTCACATTTAGCTGCTACCATGGCGAGGCGGAACACTTCGGTTGGGACTCCGTACTGGATGGCTCCTGAGGTTTCAAAACATTATAAAAAGATGTTGCAACAATGGTTTAGCTTTATAGCGTTATATAAAAGTGTGGGAAAATGTTCATTTTTATTGCCTATTGTAGCGAGGAAATTATTCCTTGAAAAAACATTTTACATTCCACACTGCAAGACATGCGATGTCTGATTTAATGGCATTAATGCCGCTTTAATGATGCATTTTTTTAAAAGTCATTGTCACAGTAATTAATGATTTATGACAATGTTCAATAGCTACTACAAAATTCATTAGATTTGCTTGATATCCTGCACTGCCAGTTGGCAAGTAGCGCTAAAACCAGACATTGTAGATCTTTGACAGAAAAAATGTTCACATTACATACATAAGTAATAGAGCATTCATTACATCGTGGGGTTAATGCTACTGCTTTGTAATTTTGAAATGAACTCTGCAGAACTTTTTTTTTATTGATTGAATACAAGTCATTGAATTTTAATCCCAGCCCAGTAAAGGGTTTAGGAAAAGTATACCTTCATTAAAAAAAATTAATAAACATAATAATCTTTTCACAAATCAGGAATAAATTTAAAACATATTGAATATTTAGAGCAGGTTTTTGCAATTCTAGTGATATTACTATCAATGTACAAAAACACAGTTCTTATTCAAAATTTTTGGTTTAAAATATGAGCACACATAAAATGGCTCGTCTTTGGCGAATGTGTTTCTAACAAACCGGGCGTACAACTCCAGTATGGCAAGAGTAATGTGATTCTTGTCATTTGTCTCATAGGGCACTAAACGTCTCGTTTTCAAATAATTCAGAATATATGTATTTTAAACCTTTGATAGTCTTTATCAGACATTTCATGGAAAAAAAATATACCTATATTAATATAATTTTTGCCATATTTTAAAAATAGATAGTTGAAAGATGTGAAAATTTCTTATTTAATGTTTAAAAATATTTTTTCCTGTTTTGCACCTGATATTAAACTAAATCAAGCACTGTATGACAATTGAGGTATAATTTGTATACTGATGATATCTATTTCTCTATACCATTTCTGCAGGTAATCGCGTGTGAACAGCAACTCGACCACTCTTACGACGCTCGTTGCGATGTTTGGTCCACTGGTATAACAGCCATTGAGTTAGCGGAGGGCGACCCTCCCCTGAGCGATCTCCACCCCATGCGTGCCCTATTCCAGATTCCACGCAACCCTCCCCCTCACCTCACCCGCCCTGAGCTGTACACACCACTGTTGGCTGACTTCATCGCCGAGTGTCTGATCAAAGATTTGGATCAGAGACCTTTCGCCAAAGAACTCCGGCAGCATCCATTGTTAGTCGCAGTGCAACAGTACGCCAGCCAAGTGCGAAAAGAACTACAGAATGAGATATCCAGGCAGAGAATGGAAGGTCGTTGTTGCCGTGCAGCTGAAGCCACCACCAAACAGGGCAAGTTAAAGGCCGATCGGAAGTCTCGCCCTGAAAAGATGTTCATGGACGACCTCGCAGCCCTGGATGTGCTCTCTGAAGATTCTATAGTAGAACAGTTGCTAACTCGATATAATCAGAACCAGATCTACACCTATATTGGGGACATTCTAATCGCCGTTAATCCTTTCTTAGAATTGGGGATATATGGTGCAGAAGTAAGTACCAAAGTTTAATGCCTAAATAAGAATATTCGGATAACATCTGCTTAAAATTCAAGGGCTGATTTTAAAGCGAGTCAGTTTATTGGAAACAACTGAAAAATTATAAACAGTTATTGTTTATGTGAAATATTCCACTTGATCGATTTGCCTAGTTAATATAATGGGAATATTAATTGGAAGGATCATTATTATGTTCCCAATTCAAAATATTTTATGATCTAGTTTTAGGTCAACTGTTGTTTTAACTGGTGTTATCAATATTTCTCTAAATGTTTGCTATAACTTTTTAGGAACAGCTGAGATATAGTTGCGCCTGTCGCTCTGACAACCCTCCCCACATATTCGCTGCAGCAGATGCAGCTCATCAAGCCCTACTTCACCAGAGGAGACACCAGGCCATAGTCATTTCAGGAGAAAGTGGAGCGGGCAAAACAGAAAGCGCAAATCTCTTACTAAAGCAACTTGTGTTTCTTGCCAAGGTAGTTATTCTGTCCTTATGAAAATATTGCGAAAAAAAATTCACAAAAAAATGTTTGTCGGTAAATAAATTATTCTGGTTACTGTTTTAATTGTATTTATCAGTTCTATGTTGCAAAAATTAAGAAACTTCTCGAAACCTTTATCTCATGGTGATATGAGGTTTTATTTTAGTGTTAAAATTCAAAACAATGTGTAAAACCTGTCATCAATTTGGTATTTTATTTATTGTTATTTTGACAAATTTTAATATGTGCTTGATTGTGTCCATTATCTAATAATGTCAGGTCCCTTTTTAGTGGATCTTTATTTTGCTTAGCAAACATATAAAAACATTACAATTAGTAGATACGTCAATTTATTAGTTTTAATTTTATTTATGAATTTTATCATTCTGCAATTATGTAATTACATTGAAATTAAACTGTTTAACATAACACAAATTATTGATATCAGATGTCTATTAAAAAAATAATTTCTCCACATCTTTTCGTATTCATATTCTCATGGATACTTTGGAAGTCTAATTCCGAAATAAAATTTTCTCAAAGTGCTAGTAAATTGTAATACTACAATGATAAAAAGTAATCAATTTCATTTTTATTATATACAAAGTATCATTCTAAATAGTTTTTGATGAGATATAATATTTAGATCTCTATTAAAATTAAGTCTCATGGATCTTTATATAAAATTTAATATTTTTAGGCACCAAATAGGAATCTTGAAGAGCGAATTTTGCGAGTGAACCCAATAATGGAGGCGTTTGGTAACGCTCGGACGGGCATCAATTCTAACAGTTCACGGTTTGGAAAATATCTTGACTTGTCAATGACTAGAGCCGGCAAGGTCACTGGTGCTAGAATATCTGTTTACCTGCTGGAACAATCCAGAGTTGTACACCAAGCCAAGTAAGATATTCATGCTTATTTATCAGTTTGAGGCCCAGTGTTCATTAAAAAAAACATGAAATAGTTTTTAAATTATAAAATATGAAAATAAAACAAGTAATTCCTACATAAAGAATTTATATTTTTTTATATCCACTGGAATTGATTCAGATTCCGTAATACAATGAGAAGTTTACAGAGTTATCTTCAATTGTCTATAAAGTAAAATCAATTTTCTGTATGAAAAGTTTAATTTGCAAGCAAATGTTTTTTGAAACATGTTCAATTACAGATTACCGACGAAGATACCTCAAATTTTTATACAAATATACACATTTTCGTACATAATTTCGATTTTGATTTATAGGCACTCGAATATAACTCTGTTAACTTCCTATTGTAATCGGGGCCCAGGTCTGAAAGCGTTAGTCAGGTTAGAGTCAGTTCAACGAAACAATAAAATAATGGTGGGAGAAAATACTTCAAATAAATATTTAGTATTGACACTCGGGTATCAAAGCCCGAAAGCTTAACTACAAGTCGGTTAAACATTTAGTTTGCTATTTTTTTACAGTAATTTGTATCTGATTTACTACTAGGACCTGATTTAACAAGTTTAATTTTTTTTTAGTGCGGAGAGTAATTTTCATATATTCTATTACCTTTACGACGGCTTGGAGAGTTGTGGAAGAGCTTCCAACTTCTTCCTGGACAGTAGTCTCAGAAGCAAACACAGATATTTGAGGTCCCTTTCACCAGTCCATACTCCGACAAATATCGACAAGTGGAATCAAATAAACGAATCGTTTAAGGTATATTACATTTTTCTTTACTCACACTATATAAAATATTTTTATGACTCGTTGCTATCGTTACACAGTAGAAACACTATGAAAGTTAATGGGTTCTGACAATCTCTATTTCTAAGGAAGGGTCTCATAGGCATGGATTTAAAGGTTATTATTATGTACTAGTATTTTTGAAATAAACCTAAAGTAACTATGGAAACAATATATTAAAATTATGACAAAGTAAGAAAAGAATCAAAGGTCTTAATGTTATACCACTGCAAAAATTACATAAATTAATGTGATTTTAAATTTGCTATTTGCACGATGTCTAAATTTTTTTTTTCTATGCTTTAAATGTGGGATGATAAGTTATCTCACAATCGGTATCACATGAGTCTTAAAACAAATATATTATAATACATATTCAAAATTATCTTTCAATCTAATGTTTTCATATGTGGGTACAACACAGCATTGCCAACCTCCATCAAATAGGTGGCCAACGTTACCAGTATCATGATTCATTATTCTCCGTGTTGTCCACTCAAAAACCCCGAGCAGGGGAGGGTACCTGCTAATTGAGTCAAAAAATTTAATAGTTCTTAAAAATTTCATAGATAAAATCATTTCTGTATTGCAATTTTATTATATTAATAAATGTTTAAAAATTGGTAGAATTTCAGTTAAATTCTGTAGATTGCTCCCAAAACCGTTAGATCTACTGAAAAATTGGTAGGGTTGGCAACGCTGGTACAACGTCCATAGATCGATGACACACACACTTTGCATTTATATCGCATCATGGTTACCACTGTAAGATTTTTGCTTTTTATATGTAAGGAGCTTCAGCACCAACTGGAGATGACAGAAGGAAATTGATGTTGGTTATGCATGTATTACATGTTGAATATCATACAGAATTTTGTAATGAAGTACGAAAGTAACTGCAAATGTTACCACAGTCTGTGGTCCTTTTATAGGCCGTGTTTTTTGTTCTCGACGTCACTATGGCGGAGATGAAGTTGATGTACTCCAGAATGTTGCGCTGGATTTGTCATCCGATTTCGTTAGTAAAAAGTAACACCATATGTGTAATAATGTGAGTTTTGCACAGTATATTGTATTGTGTTAAACAGAAAATGCTAAGTTGCTTTCTTTGGTCAAGGCTCTAAATTTCTAGTAAAATAATTTGGCGTGTGTGTGTTATTAATCTATGGATATTGTACCGACACATAATAATAATTGTTTGATTTCAGTTGATAGGTTTCCACGAAGAAGAAGTGGAAACTGTTTACAGAATGCTTGCGGCCATATTACATCTCGGGGACATAGAGTTTGGTGAAGTTGTATCTCAGGATAATACTGATAACAAATCTAAAATTTTGGATTCATCTCCACTGCATAGAGGTACTCAGAAATAATATTATGTACTATTATATGTATAAATTATATTTGTTTCTCTTTTTTCCAGTCATTAGGTACCGACTTGTGATTTTAGTATAATTTATTTTCGCAATAAATAGTCATTGCTTTCTTCATAGGGCACTGCATTGATATGACTGTTGCAGTATATCCCGATCATGTTTTGCTTTATGAAAGTAAAATGGTAATATAGTCTTACGCTTAACATGTCACTCCATGGACTCTGAATTGTTGCATTGTAAAAATATTTTTTAATCAATGGATTGTCGACCTATCAAAGCAGTTAGTGTAAGATTTTATTTATAATATAATAGTGTCTTAAATCTTGAATGTGTAAAATTTGTTAATGGTTATAAAACAACACAAGAATATAGTTCAGAAAAGAGAGACTATGCTTTGCATATATCAACGGTAAAAAGGCTAAGTGACTGATACTATAACCGGAATTGAGTTATGTATGCCACTTTTCTCAGAATTTTAAGTTGCATCGTGTGAGCTGACATCCATGAATATCGGACCTAAAATTTGTCTGACACATCAAAAACCCTTCTGTATGATGATAATAAAATCAATGAATTTGTACAAAATTGGACTTATTTTTACAAATCATCATTTAGAGTTACATTAAAATCAGATTTTGTCATTATATAATATTATTATATTAGCCGTAATAGTTTTACGTACCACCCTTTGGATTATTGTGCCCCTAAAACATCTAATGGGGCGTTACTTATTTACAAACACGTTATTAATTCATTCAATAATGTGTTTATGAATATTCTTTTATTTTTTATTATATACTAGCAGAAAACCATTGGCTGTCCTGTTTTTTCGGATGAAAAGTAACATTTGATACTTGTCAGATCTCTGGCTATCTCTATGCAAAACATCATGTCAATTGGTCGCTCTGTTGCGATGCAAAAGAAAGACAAACAAATAGACCAACACACTTTTTCATTTATAATATTGCATGGACGTTTACACTTTTTCTAATACGTTTATATTATTACTTTTAACCGCAGCATATCGGTTCAGAGCATTGCCCATATAGGAACCGATAGATCTGTACAAGAATTCTGCTATACTACACTGCTTCGCTTATTTAACTTATCCTTGGTGCATAACTAGAATTTTGCATTTATAATTTATTTAAATACGTATTTAAAAATAAATAATAAAATAAATTGTTTTAGAATTGATTCAAAATAAAAAAAGTAATGCTCATTTTTTATTTTAAAAATCATTAAATGACTCCTGCAAATTAAGTTTATGGCGCATCGCCTTTTTACCGTCGATATGTATTTCTGTTAGTGGTCTAATAAGGACTTTTTTTATCTCGTGTTGTTACTCAAATAATTTGTGCTTTCATTACACCGCAGTATCCCGTCTCCTGGGAGTTGATACCAGTGAACTCCGCGAGTGTCTGACCTGCAGTAGTGTGGTTACCAGGGGGGAGACTATCACTAGAAACAATACTCTCACAGAGTCAGGGGCCGCACGAGATGCCATGGCCCGGGGACTTTACTCCCGTTTATTCGACTGGACAGTTAATCAGATTAATACCCTGCTGTCATTTAATAGGCCACATTGGTAAGGAAATATGTGAAAATAACCAAATATGTTTATCAGTATGTATTTGTGTACCTGTGTACTATAGAAAAGACTTATTATACTTATAATATAGATTAGGTATGATAGGATTAAAAATAATGTCTCATATATGAAAATTATTACTATAAAGGGCAGCCTCCTCGTGAGAAAATAAAGAAATTATTTGATTTTTCTCAAGCCTGGGTGTTCTGTGCTGTATATCACCCCTGTGATCCTTTCCTGCTGTGGTACAAAAAATATATAAAATGTAATAATTGTATTTACATATAATAATTACTATTACCTTCGTTTGTTCTTTTACAGATGGTCGTTTTCCTGTTATGTATATATTTTTATTTATTTATTTTAATTATTATTTCATAACAATAATATGAGGTTATGACAGACTCCCTCTCCTAGACATAAAAAGATGCCCACTCTAGAAGAAGAGGATAAACACTGCAATTTTTAATTAAATATTTTGAAAAGTATATTACAGACTATCAGAATGTTCAGGGTGACGAGTGTTGTACTCAGCATGTTTTGTATTCAAATATTGTTTCAAATTGTATTCATTCATCTTAGCAATAATTTAATTGCGTATTAGGCACGTTGATTCTAAACCAGTTGTATTCGGCTTGCACGAGTGACGTCGATGGTCGCTTGGCCTACCAAAAGAATTGTCACATTTATACAGCCTGCCACCAAAACAAATTTCCAATGTAAAATGCTACACGCTCTTCTATTCTAACCCAGTCTGTAACTTTCAAAAAAACTTGTTTCTTCATTCCTAACTTTAACTGGCAACTTAATGTAGTAATTTTTGGTCCAAGATCCATTATTATAGGTATTTTGAGCCATTGAGATATGTATGCTAGGAGTAATGAAGTTGTCCTCGCTTCCAACTTTTGCACTTTGTATTGTTTATTTCCCAGTTACTATTCCTGCATTCCATGTTAATTTATGAAAACTAAATATTTTTTCAATTTAATGTTTTGTTTTATTATGTGTATTTTGATGGTATGTTTTCTCTATAATATGTTCATAATAAATAAATCAACAATTTTCCCAAAGACATTTTTTCTACAAATTTATATTCACACAAAATAAACAAAGCATTATACGGCTACCCCGTGGGGGTAGGTAGAGATAATAAAATCCCACACCATTCTTTCTTTCCATACAGACATCGCTTCCTCTACATTCATAACCACGCTTGATATTGCTTGTCTCAGCCTTACGTAATGCACAGATCTCGACATGTAATGAACTTCACAGAGTCATTTCTGTAGTATTTCCTCGCTCTCCGTTTATCTTGTAGGCACATATATGTATTCATTTTTAATAAATGTATTTTTATAAATGTGACAAATTAATTTCACTATACATTTTTTTATTTTAGCTCTGAACAATTATCGATTGGTCTTCTTGACATCTTTGGGTTTGAGAACTTCCCTTGCAATTCATTTGAACAACTGTGCATTAACGTAGCCAACGAGCAGATCCAATATTATTTCAACCAGCACATTTTCACCTGGGAACAGCAAGAGTACTTGGGAGAAGGAGTTCCAGTAGATCTTGTGGAGTTCTCTGACAACCGCCCTGTACTGGACATGTTGCTCTCTCGTCCTCTAGGCCTCTTGGCACTCTTGGATGAAGAGAGTAGATTCTTGAGATCCAATGATCGGTCACTAATTGGTAAGGAAAAAATCATTACTTTACTAGATGATAAAAATGCCATTTACATTAGAATTTGTATTATTTAACATTTATGTGAAATATTTTCAATCTGTGAGATATATTATGAACTTATTTTGTAATTATTTGCATCAAAATCATCTAAGATGCATGCTCTAGAAATATGGTCTAATGGTCTAATTGACATCTTTCGAGTTAGTCGAAATTTAGCATTTTTTGTTATGCCCGTTTGACAAATGGTAACAGCAACGCTTGTAGTGACATGCATAAAAAAAAACTAACCACATTTTCTCTGTTAACTCTTCCTTCCCGGAGATATGTAGCCAGTACACATTGCATCTAATACCATTTATATCTCTGTAACTATAATAAATACTGCGTTAAGATTTTTAGTGTTCCTTCATTATACATTTACGTATCAATTGAAATAATTTATTATTAAATAATAAATACTTACTAGGCACAAAAAAGAATTTCATCAGAAATTGGAGATAAATCACCTATACAATCAAATGCTTACCGGTGTTTTCCATTCGAGGAGATTTAGTAAAAGAGTACCAAATATACGACTGTCTCAAACACTCGTCTCACTCTCGATGCTATAGATATATTTCCCAAGCCCGAGAGACAATTTCACATGTGACACAGGCCAGCCTGTACCACTGGCGGCAAAACGCCAGTTGATCTCAGTTACTCTCGGAATTTCTCTGTAAGGGTGGTCGGTTTGCTCCCGCTGCGGGCATGAGAAAATGTCTTTTTATTTTTTTTATCGATTATATTAAAAATATTATCATTTTTGACTTCAAATATAGTTAATTGAAGCATTTGCCTATAAATGTTGCATTCTTCAGATTGTAAATTCCTCATTATTGTAAATGTATTGACTACACAGCACTGGAATGGGCAGATTTTTTTAGCACAAGGGAAGGGATATAAGTTATTTAAAAAATAGATAGTGACCCTCCTCAGGAATGGTAATTGGAATATTGAGTTATGCATCATTCTTTCATAATAATCATCATCGTCGAACCCTAATCCCCACCAGATGGTGCATAAGAAACTGTATTGGTAAAATACATGCAGTGTATCTCTATCAAGTGTTACAGGAAGGTAAGGTGATCAGTCTTACGCTTTTGAACCAGTCCAGAGAAGGTGAAATATTGCAGTATTAAATCACCTTATAAACGAATTAATATTTCATGTTGACCCAGGACTTCAAGTATGGCAGGCAAATATGCCAACCACTACGGGGTGGACTTTTCTCCACTCGATTTCCTTTTTCGGAATTTTAAAATTAAAGCCGCCATCAAGTCGAAAACACTCGTCCAGGGTTCTGGTTCTATTTCACAGACAGAGCTTTCTTTTTCCGCCTTGACTCAGTAATAATAACAATACCAATCAGTCGAATTCTCACTTCAATATAGACAAGGACTACCTAGGCCAGTGACACGTGAGCCCGAGGTGACACGCCAAGACATTTTAGATGACACACATCATTTACTAAAAATCTAGCGATAGCTTTACTTGTAATATTTCCCTCAATGTACTTATGTAGAACCTTATTCTCGGCGTTAAATAATATTAAAACGAATTGACTGACTGATGTTGTTTGTAACGCTTGCCTGTATTTAAAATGTAAAAATACCAACCTTTAATTTAAGATTTAACAAATTAATTTAATCCAGCAACAAAAAAGTTGCTAATGTAAATACCATTTTTTTTTCACTTTCTCATAATAATAAATAAATATATAAAAAACAAAACCCTATTTAACTTACTAGGGCTGCAAGCATTATTAATATTTATAGATTTGTCACCTTGCTCAAGCGAGGTTTCTTCAAAATGTTGACACGCCAAACTAAAAAGGTTACCTATCACTAACCTAGGTAGATAATAATTATAAATTGAATTCTAGGTAAATTAATGTTGAAAAATAAATTATAAATTATTAATGTTAAAAAATGACCTTACTTTCTTTTGCACAGAGAAATTCCATAACAATATTAAAAGTAAGTATTACGTCAGACCCAAGTCGGACGCAGTGTGTTTTGCCATCCATCACTTTGCTGGTCGCGTGGTGTACCAGGCCAGCGGGTTCCTGGAGAAGAATCGCAACTTCCTTCCCCACGAAGTGATTCAACTAATGCGCCAGAGCCAGTTTGACATCGTCAGGTTCCTGTTCCAATGTCCCATCACTAAAACTGGAAATCTCTACTCTGCTTTGCAGAGCGACAGCGATTCTAAAAATTCTAGCTCGCAGAGTTCAAAGGATGGAACGAGGGTAAAACATAACAATTGATTTATTCTTATTTAAATTAAAGCATAATTAAATATTACAAATGGCGCTATTGACAAAATAACTTAACAAAACAACCAAATGTTTATATTTTTTCAGGAGCGTTATAACAGTCGCGGGTTGGCTTCTCAATCTAGAGCTCAGCAAACTGTGGCCACATATTTCCGCTACTCCCTTATGGATCTCTTGCAGAAAATGGTTTCAGGATCTCCTCAGTTCGTGCGTTGTCTCAAACCCAATGAATCACGCTCACCAAAACTGTTTGATAATAATAAAATATTAAAGCAGTTACGCTACACCGGAGTTTTAGAGACTATCAGAATTAGGCAAAATGGTTTCTCACATAGATTGAGTTTTGCTGAATTTTTGAAAAGGTAATATAGATGTTTTGTAAATCACTGATTTCTCAATGTTGCGTGTTTTAGAATGGCTAATCTCAAGATCCCACGAGAGTCAATTATTTGATGATGGTATATTTTCAAATATTGTCCTTGCTCTGTTCTTGTTTAATGTTTCTCGCTATGTTTAATAAACTTTAACCAATGCATTGGCTTAAGCCATTTTTCAATATCTTTAATAAAACATAGTTGAATCAATTAAAATAAAAAAAATTCTTATATTATTACAACATATTTTTTCTGATTTTAGATATAGCTTCTTAGCATTCAGTTATGATGAAAAAGTTGAACCCAATCGCAACACTTGCAGATTACTTCTCATAAGACTTAAAATGGATGGATGGGCGATTGGAAAATCTAAGGTCTTTCTAAAATATTACCATGTAGAATTTTTGGCAAAAATTTATGAGGAACAGGTTTGTAATTTATATACCACATAATATTATGTATTAAGCATCTTCAGGTTTTTATTATATACATGTGTTATTAAATGTGAACATATTTTCAGATAAGAAAAATAGTCCTGGTACAAGCTTGTGTACGTCGCTGGTTAGCTCGGTGTTACTATCAGAAGGCGCGCTGGAGAGTGTCCTCTAGTGTGGTCACCCTACAGAGGCACGTCAGGGGTTGGATAACGAGGAAAAGGCTCTCCGAGAGACAAAAGCAAATGGAAAGGGAAAGAGAGAGGGAAAAAGAAAGAATTCGTGTTGCTGAAGCGGAGGCCAGAAAGCAACTGAATAATGTCCAGCAACATCAAGGTAATGTATAGAAACAGTTTTATTTATATGCTCTATTTCGAAATTGAACCTAACTTAACATTGTAATAAGTACAACAAATGTTTTTAAATTTTTTACCTTTGAAGACAGGAATTTCACTCTGTAAATCATAGTATTCGTCAAACACTATAATATTAGCTCTTGTTCTTTTATATCTATCGTATTCTTCCAGTAACCTTTATTGAAATTTCCTCAGTAGCCTCATTTATATGTTATATGAATGAGTTTCTTGTTTTATTTGTAGCTAATGAAACTAAAAGTATAGTATTAATAATGTTTTAGGGCCGGATGCGAAAATGAAATCAGCCGTTGCAAAAGCCAAGTTAATTAAACGGATGTCTTCTCAAGACATGATGTGCGCTGATGAATCCAACGATAAGGAAAATGTTAATTCAAACAAAGCTGCGGTTATAATTCAAAGCCGTAAGTAAACAATAAACAAAACAAAAATCTGTAAATATTAAATTAACATTACTCGTTCAAAAGCTTTTTTTTTCTTTAGATTTCCGTGGTTATACAGTAAGAAGAAAGTGGAGTGATCGCCTTAAAGGCAAACATCAGAGGGGACCCAAGAGACCCGCTTCACACACACCCTCTCACGAACGTCAGGCTCAACTTATTATCTTCTCTAAACAGGTATGCCAGCATAAAAATCTTTAAATGTCACTTGTCGATAAGCATTTGGACATACTGAAAATATTGTTGACTAAACTAACTTATATAAGTATTTGCAGGCGTTGCCTAGTAGGTGAAATAATTTAGCTGGATAAATCTCACTCACGTCAATAAAGATTTCAGCCTGTTACTTCATAAAAGTCATCAGAGGGAAAAGTTGAAAAAATGTTGATGTCTGAATGGTGAATGTTACACAGTGTGTAAAGTGACAGTTTAGACCAGCCAATGACAGGTCATAAGCCCTGTAAATGCCTGGACCTATATACCCTTCTAAAAGGTGTTTTCTCTGTCTGTTGCAATAAATTTCAATATTAATTATATATTTGAACATTTTATGTAACAAACCTAATCTGCGAATCGCGAGCTTGCATCTGCTATCAAATAATTTAGTTTGTTCCTTCATTGTAGTAATATGTTTTTCAAGAAAGTAACCATGCTTTATTTATTTGCATTAGGTGCTTAAATATACATATCTTCATTTACTTGTTTCTTTTAGATTCACAATGCCAACCAAGATATCCACAAAATAATGCGACGCAACAAGCCGGGCGTATCCATGGAAGAAGTTCTTCCCCTGCCGGATGACTATATTGCTCCACCCGGGTTCTCTCTCATGTCTTCTCTCGCACGCGACGATCGCGCTGTAGAATACTTCCAGCAAGATGGACATCCGTTATCCAGGTTATTCATTTGGTTTTTTTTCACCATTGTTAATATAAAATACATTCCTACATATTTTTATGTGGATATTGCTTATCGAGGAATTCTCAGCATATATGAAACCTGAAATTTGAATGCAACTGTGTAGGCGATTATAAAAAAAATTGTCGCATAAATATATTTTTGTTTCTATTAAAAGTTTTTTTCAAATGTGGTTTTTCCCAAACTTGAGTAATTGAATACATACCTTTTAAAACAAAATGAATTTTGCTTGTACTTAATTTTTGTTAATACCTTGTCCATAGAATATCTGAACGCAACACTGTTTAACTTCTAACAATTCATTCTTTATGTAATGTTAAATTTATTCGTAATTCTTTCATTAGTGTTTGGCTTTATAACTATTATTCTGTATATTGTATTATTATTGCTGCCTTGTTGGATAAAAACAATACAATTTCACCCGTATGAACAGTCCGTCACCAGAATTCGATGAAGTTGAAGATGAAGTGAATATATGTTGGGACTTCCCTTTATTACAGAAAGAAAGTCGAATACAACCTGACAGGTAATAAATTCTTACAAAATATTATGTTACTGTTATCAAAAACATTTTTCACTTTGTGGTATGACATTTTACACTTATTTGTTTATGAATTTGTATAAACCACTTAAATTTTTTTTTAATTACACTTTAGACCGGTTTTGAGGTTACAGGAAACCAGTCGAAGTGTAATTAAAAAAAAAATTAAAGTGGTTTTTACAAATTTATAAACAAATAAGTGTAAATATTATGTTGTTAAGAAAAGTACTTACTCATAATGTTTCCACTCAAAGTGAAAAACAGTTACAGAATCATGTTTAAAGGGCCTTTTACATGTGGACAATATAACAGATATGACAATATTGTCATGTCCCAGCTCCGTGAAGAACTCCTCGACCGTGCAGGACAAATCGCTGGGACAATACGAAAATTCGGCTGCAGTTTACACGTGAGTGCTGCGAAAATGAATATACGATGGTGTTTCTTACGAGCAAATTCACAAAAATTATTGTTAATTTTATACCAAGATATATTAGAATTGTTAAAGGATGAACCAAATAATAAAAAGGATTGTTTTCTGCTGTCATTTTTAAATTTTTTTTTTGGATTGACATGTTGGTCACGTGCGATGGTGACGATAATCATTGCGTAAGAAAGCCTGCACGTCTATATCCATGGCGAGATCTCGGGACAATGTTTTGTCCTACAAATTACTATTTACATGTGGACAAGTCAATGTCCACATGTAAATAGTAATAATAGTAAATAATAAAATAAGACAAGTGGTCGAGTCCTGGG
Source organism: Micrasema longulum (assembly GCF_059751315.1). Taxonomy (NCBI): domain Eukaryota; kingdom Metazoa; phylum Arthropoda; class Insecta; order Trichoptera; family Brachycentridae; genus Micrasema; species Micrasema longulum. Next base: position 123,494 of record NW_028278162.1, on the reverse strand, counting down.
ACAAAACAATACCGTATTATCTATGTGTAAATGGCCTTTAAACTTAGGTTCTGTCACAACTTGCACCTCCTATGAGTCAAAGAATTAAAAACAAATTTATTTTAATTTTTAAATATTTTTTTTTAAAGGAATAAAAATAGAGATTTTATAATAAAGTAAAGTAAATTTTATTCTGGAAATAAAAGATGAGTGATACTTAAATCCACAAATTTATAATGACCAATGATCTGCGGTGTAGCCACATTTTAAATACTTCCAACCGGTTAGTGGAATTCACTTTTAAGGTCTACGTTTCCAAGCCAAATAAAATAATCGACCACACACAGCTCTTGATCATTCTGAGACGCACTTTCCAATTGATATTTTCATCACAAAAGATTGACCTCATCTTGTTTGTTGTCAACTTATTTTTTTATCAGGGCCTAAATTTTTTTATTATAATTATTTTTCTACAGTTTTTTTAATGATTCTGTTTTGACATTTTTAACGAGAAAACTCACAGTATCAAACATCATTGCTTCATATATCTTTAGATTTCCACACGATGACAAACCCCTAGGTGTTTCAAGTAACCGATCCCTGGCAGAGAGGCAGATTTCTTCTGCGTGGCATAATGTACTACCTCACACACCACAACGCGCTTTACCCAGAATGCGAAGCAATTTAGTCAAGTAAGTCTTATGAAGATAGCAATAGGGAAATATCTTTTTTTTTTACATTTTTAAAGTAATTAATGTCTATGAAATACTGTCTAGTAAAAAATTATTTTTAAATTTGTAATTTTGAATTCCTGCAAAAAGGTCATTCCATTGGCCACGCCCCTAATACGTCACGACTCATGTTTATTTGTTCCTGACGATTAAAATTTATTTAGAGCATTATCACGAATCTTGACATCACAACTACCAAGGTCAAACACGTTGCGTTTTCTAGCAACGTATTTTCATTAAATTTCTTTTTTACATTTATGTATGAAAACATTTCTCTCATATATATCATATTGATTTTGATTATCAATATCCATATTGATTTCGATTATCCAATTAATTATTCTAAACCCATTTCATATATTTTTTTCAGTATTCGTAGTATGTGATATTTCCCTATTTATAAAAATAGAGCATTTGAGGGGGTCGAAAGCAAAAATGCCACTGTCCATGATCACTGTTTTTGGGAAAATCAACAAAACTATTAGCGAAAATACTATTTCTTTTAAATTTGATGTGCACATTGAACTTAAAATGAATAGTTTTTTTGCTACCGGTTTTGTTGATTTTACCAAAAACAGTGATCATGAACAGTGGTGTTTTTGATTTTAACCTCCTCATTTTATTGTATGGCAAAGTTTCTCAAAAATGTATTCAAAAAATTAATTGTTGACAAAAATGAACTGCTTTTCAACATCTCAGGTTTATGGGACAATGTGTTTGCAAAAGCCAATAAAATATAGCGGTAGCCGAAATTTCAGAACGAATCCAACTTACACGGGATCACCCAAAAAAGATACATAGTGATTAAGTTGTTGTGGCAACCGTGGGCGGTAGGGTGTCCCAGACTATAAGGGCAATTTTTTTTTTTTACAGATTGAGACACGCATACCCTCTTATTTTGTTCCATTTGACCTTAATAACTGAAATAATTAATATTATTGAAATCGGATAGCGATAACCCGTGCCGACTAGATGTCAAACTTTGAATATAAAAGTTTGTATGGAATATTTTAACTTAATATTTATTTTGTAAATAAAACAATGGTACTTTGATTATTGTATCATATTTATGATGTATTATACATATTAATTATTTAAAGGACATTATAAATTAAATTTTCTTTTTAAGGTTTGTTTTTTACAGTCAGGATATACTTTTCTGTGTTCTTGTACGCAACGTAATAAATATTGTTTTTGTTCCTTGTCCACTGTGATTAAGCCATGAAAGTCTTGCAGCAACTTAACAGCTCTTTCAGCCGTATCATTAACTGCTTTCAGTGACTGCACCCTTATTTTAGCGTGTTGAAACGAAGCATAAGCAGCCCACGAAGTAGGACACTCCATGAGAAAACTGTCATCAATTTTAAGTCGCCTGAAAAAGGATCTGCTGTTCATGGAAATAAAGTCATCGATGTTTTTTTCGAAAAGAGGCCCGCTAAGTTCTTCTCTCGATGGAATGTAGCGTTTATTGTGGACCGATGGATTTTCTTTGGCCAAATTAGCAACTATTTTTACCTTACTTTCTTGGTTAATATCATCGTCAAATAGAGACATGATAGACACTTCGTCTGCCAAATACCACAAATGCTGGCAAAACTTCTGTATAGCCGCTTTTGGTATAGTTTTGTCGACCATTTCGTATGCCTTCACAGCCTTCAAAAAGCACAAGTCCTGGTAGGGCGCTTTTACCGCTAAAGTGCATTGCAGCCAAGGCTTGACATAGGATGTCGCGATAAACAGGCAGACGTCTAATAGAGCTGTTTTGTCCTTATTTGACATTTTGAATTGAGAGCTAAACAACGATATTTTTAATGAATAAAAAGCTCTCGTCATCCATCTTGCTTGGTGCATGGCGCCTGGAAGCCGAATTTTAAATTCATTAATTTTATCTCCGCCAAGAAATAGATGCAGAGCTCTATTAACTCTCGATAGTCATCTCTTACAATTTCTTTGGTCAATTCAGTTCTGTAATACTCTAAAAGTTCATCAATTTTAGAATCGTTCAGACGTAATAGCATTTCTTTGTGGCTTTGTATCTTCTCTACATTGATGTTTTTCCAGTTTGATTGAAAAATTTTGGATAAAGGGATATCGGGACTTGTAGTGACTTGGCTGATTTTGGCCTCGAACACAGCTTTTAGTACCAATTCGTAGATGTGATGGCGGCAAGCAAAAATCAACATTTCTCTGTTCAATTTCTGTTCGAGAAGCACAAATGCACCATTAATTCGGCCTGTGTTAGAAGCAGTAGTATCACAACAGAGGATCTGTGCTTTATCTTCAAGATTCCAGTCAACAATAGCATTCCAAACTGCTTGTGCCTGTTCGCTTCCCGATGAGTTTTCTAATTTTGGCACAGCAATAAGTTGTTCTTTATTATCGTATAAAATAACGATTGGTAGACGTTCCTCTTTAGATTTGCGTACATCTAAAGCCGGCAACAGTTTTCCATTCCAGTGGACAGTTACAGTATCTGGTACATCGTTTTGAAAATTAAGTTTTATAGCTTCTGCGCGATGTTTTCGCTTTTCTGTACAAATTCTTTGGATGAAGGACTTGCTTATAGGAAATTCGTCAGTGTTGTGGCCAAGTGCTTCAATAGTTGCTTCAATAATAAAGACAGAATCTCTCATACTCAACTGACACCTGTCTAAAGCCGCCACCAGTTTCAGAGTAACGAAATTTTTCTTCACAGAAGTTTTAATAGTTTCGGGCTGTTTCCTCTCAGTTGGAATGGACAAATCTTCTTGTAAGTCCGTTACGTCAGAATCAGAAGATGAAGTTTCTCGTAATTGCTCATGAGAAGATGTAGAGGGTGTTATGGATGCCAAATAAGTGGCCAGCCGCTTTTGCTCCTGGATATTTCTAAGACTTGCCTTTTCCTCCTTTTCTGTCAATTTTTTGTCCACTCCAGCTAAATGACCGGGTCGTCCTGGCTCTCTCTGTTTTTGTAAGAAAATCTTATCTTCATTTATCTTTATTAATTGAAGCGCATCGGCATGTGCAATATCAAACAAATTTTTTGTATTTGTAACAAACTCTTGTCGACGATGCTCAAACACATCTTGAGTTTTGTTTGCATCTTTTTGCAAATTTCTCCAATCTTGGTATAAGGCTACAAGTTTCTTAACACAGTTAGGTAAAGATTTAGTCGGTATACGTGCCTTTTCCCAATAAATAATGCACTCACGAATAGGAAGATTTGCACTTTCATTGACGCTTAAATTGACTTTGCGAATATTATAAAATAAAACCGCCAGCACTTGTCCACTAGAGGGAAGTTTAGAACCTGCAATTTGATGTTTTATATCCCCAACCAAAAATGTTTCCTTTTTAGAACTGCGTAACTCCACAGACATGTTGACACAACGAAAACAATGCGTTCACTAATAAAAACAAACACGATATAACAAGCACATTAACACTTAGTTCGCGCGCGCCGTACTATGTAAGTTCTGACAAGTTCCGATGCAAGTCGGCACGGGTTGCCGTGATTCAATTTATGTGAAATTTTATTTATAAGTGTTTTGACATCATTCAAACAAAATTAGAGGGTATGCATTGAAAAAATAAAACTTAAATTTTTCTGGGACACCCTAGTGGGCGGTCATGATTGCAACCGGCAACAGATTTCCAGTTTCCAGAGTAGCCAAAGTTTTTGACGTTTAGCGTGTTTGGGATACAAATCACAATTGTACGGAGTCCAACTTTTAAATGTCAGAAACAAAAACAGACTATTTATTCTTCCTAAAAACTAATTAGATCATGCTAAACGATGTAGTAGTATGCCTGCAAGTCAGTGGTTCGTACAATAAGCTTACGTTAAACAAATGTTTTCGTTGCTTCTAGTTAGTTATGTTTCACTGTTCAAATGTTCATTTTGATCACTCACCGACCAGAACTCACGATGTCACGGCTGGTGTAATTTCGAGGTTTTGGTGGGGATTTTCAAAATTACAAAACTTTGAACTTCCCCATCGTTACATTTGTTCTGTATTATAAAACAAACTCCTGTTGCTTCAAATAAAATATCCATTGCAATTTATTTTGTTTAGTTTTACTAAAAGTAATGAATGCTTTTGTTCATGTATATTTGTATTTTATTATTTATATATTTACTATGTCATGATTAAACTAACTAATACATCAGATACATACTAGCAAAAAAAATGTTTGCTATTATTACTCATACTTTCCTTTTATATCTGGATTTTAAACATTATTTAACTTGTTACTTTTTTTTAATACTTACACAATTATTATTTTCAACCTTCAATTAGCTTTCAGATGAGTGAACTGAGAAAATAGGTAATAAATTATACCTACATATTAATATTTCTAGTATACATATTTCAATAAAGTAATTGAATTTGTGTGTATTTTCTGAACTTTTCTTTAACTAATTCACAGTATAATAAATGTGATCATACAAGTCTACATACAAAACAAGACTTAATATATCTCTTTTTTTTTTAAATAATGAAATTATATTTTCCTTTCATAGGTCTAATTAAAAAAATATTTTTATAAATTATAGTAAATAGATTATATTACTAAAGTATATTTATGTATGAGATAATCTTTGTTTTTAAATACCTGTATTTCAAAATATCTCATCTTTTGCTTTTACAAAGGGATATTTTAGCAGTCTTTTAAGAGTTAATAATATCTTCATTTTACCTTATCCAATGAAAATCTTAGACCATTTTTGACTTATCTATTCTCTTTACAAATAATATGTTCTCCATTTCTGTCCTAATATCTGTGGCTTGGATCTATAAAGACTAATGTCATAAATTGTAATATTACAGGAGAGTAATTATTTAGCCATTTTGTGGTGTTATGATGAACTGTTTGATGTCTATGAAAACAAATATAAATAAAAAATATTACAACACATGCATGTGTGTATAAAATAGTTATACATACAAGGTTTTTAATTGACCATCTATAAAATGGTGGCGAGTAAAATATTAAATCTGCCATTTTAAGTATTTTTGAACCTTTTTGTTTTATTGTCTAATTATTTTATGTAACATACTTTACAGCAACAAAATCAACGAGCTCTGTAACAATTGGGGTTGGAGAGAGGACCCTACGCCGGACACGAGCAGAGTAGTCCTGCGGGTACACAACCCCCCTAACATCCCCCGGCCCTCGCTCGTGTCCCGGGACCGCTCCATCCCCGAGGTGTGCCTTTCCCCTCCCGAGCGGCCAGAGGAGGAGGAAGATGACATCAGCGGCCCCTTCAACTTCCGCCAGCTGCTTCGCCCGACTCGAGGGCCGACGGAGAGCTTGAGGAAGAGGAAAATACGCCCCCCCGCCAAACAATCCGTCTGGAATTATAAAAAAGCTCCGGAATCCAAGGAACCGCCCTCTTCAAAAGTGCCTCACAGTAAGCGATTCTCTTAGAACTATTAAAAATCATCTGATTGTGATTTCCATTGTTATGAATAATTTCTCGGATGAATAAACTTAATGTTACAGAATATAAAAAATATTAAGGGATTTATTTTTTAATATAATAATTACAGTACTCTCAGTAATCCGCCTCCCTTAAAATCGGGTGTAGTTTTACTGTTGAATTTGTACTTGGATCTTGCAGTTTGATTTATACAAATAATCAATACAATAATTGTAAACTATATATTAATTATTATTTAACCCGATCTGAGAGCCAAAGCTTACAAAGCTCGGCGCTCGAGTCTTTAGGCACGCGGCGGACTACTGAATTTGACATTTAAATACCGGTGAATCATAGAGCCTGATTTTGTGCTCACAACTAGTAAAAGTAACGGCCGATTGTAGTAGTTGTCTGACAATCGAGCAGCGGATTACTGAGAGAGTACTGTATTATTATTTCATACTGACTAATATATTTTTTAGGTCATTTATTTATTAGACAAATCTGTGATTACATGTTTTATTTATCATGTTGAAATAATATTATATTATTTTTCTTAATATAGTTAGAAATGTTTATTATATTTTTATAAATACAACGTAGTATTGATTTTCCTTAAATCAAATAAGTTAATTGAAATAAACTTTTCATGTGATTTTAGTTTCCACTATTTTCTAATATTTAGCAATTTTCTTGAAATGTATTTCATTTAACAAAATATTTATTTGACCGAAGGGCAGTCCCATTGTAAAGTACTTAAAAAAACATTTATTTTTAGTTAAAGAGCATAATTGTTTGCAATACTAGTTTAATACTTAATGATAGTGCTTAGATGTATTTTAAATACCAAAGATATTGTGATTAAATAGATGTATTTTAATTAAAATATGGAAATATCTTTAAAAAGTAAATGCAATGTTTAGTTACCTAACTTATAGTGAATTAATTAGGAAAAAAATATTAGTGCCAACACTGGATTTATTATGATTACTGTTTGTATACTATTATGTGGTTTAATCAACTATAAAGATTTAAAAAATATACATAAATGACATTATTTTGTATGTGTTTTCTCAATCCAGCAGTTACCAATTCTAACTTAATAAATATTTTTAAAACTAACAAATGTGTCTTAGCTTAGAAACTAATGGGAAAAAATCGTATGTATTTGTACCATCATTTATATTATGTATGTAGTTCTATATAATATATTTTGTAATGTACCTAAATTATAAATTAATTGTCATGTGATATTGTGCCAATGACTTATGTTATAATAAATTACAAGTTTAGATGGTTAAAGTTTTATTTATTTTAATCCCTTTCTGAATAAACAAATCAAACACCAAAATTAAAATAAAATTTTAAATACTCTAATTTTGTATTGAGCATTTTCAGGTATTTACTTTCAGTTCCTGAAAGTGAAAATTAACCTTCAAGGGAGATTTTTGTGTTTCAATAAAAATGAATGTTGAATTTATTTTAGAATATAATACGATAAAACATGGTGTCCAACAGATGGTTTTAGACCGTAACTTCATTGAATTAAATAAAATACAGATGCACCGAAAATAGTTCCTAACTTGTCCGGCGCAGTAGATACCTGGTCCACATTCACATAACTCGTAAAATAACGCCCCTTTTGCCGTCGAATATTTTTTATTCGATGTTCTGCCGTAATTTATGAATAGACAAGGCAGCCCAGGGCGGGGGACGGCGGGGGGCGGCAGTGCGTGGGCGGGGCGGCCAGCGGAATGGCGGCCGAAGATCCGCCAGATTACAATTTACCCGAAATAAAAACGCGATCTATCGAACAAACGCTCCTGCCCCTAATCAAACAGGTAACACTATATAATTATTCTGCATGTCAACTTTTGTCCTCGTCAGACACGTCACAAACGTCAAACGCGTCAAACTATCCGACTGTTGTGATTTGACTTCCGTATTTCGACAACTAGAACACTCCTCAGCGACCATGACTGCAAAATCACACTTAAAAACCGCTTCGTTCTATGAAATCAACTCGACTTTAAAACCCGAGATCATTCCGTGTCAAATTTTCTTCAATTTTAAGTTTCGTGGAGCTTTTGCGTACGGCGAACATAACCAAGAAAATGTTGTTATTAGACGAAGCTTCCTCGAGTATAAATAGGCCACTAGACAAGTGCGTGTGTTGTTTGTTTTGCTACCGTTCTGAATATTGTTCCGTGGCTATTCAGTGCACTGGGCAGTGGACATTAACGTCAAATGAAAATATTCTCCGAAGAAATGAAGAATGTGTATTTTTCGGTTCCCGCTTCCCGCCACTATTTGCGCTCAACTTTTCACTGCTAACTGTTGCACATTTTCCACGGCGTCTGCGTCGACTTTTACTGATATCATTCAACTAAATTAATTATTCGAAACTGTTATAAATTTGACTTACGAAATAATTTTACAATTAAAACAATGACCGTGCTTGGAAATAAAAGAAACACCCATATAACGGTTGTGATTTATTCATTTAAATAATGTTATTATATAATTTTAATTGATTACAGATTCATTTATAATTAATTTACACAATTAACTATTTCCACTAGATTTACGCGTACGTAAGGTAAAAATTCATTTATATCCGTTTTATATAGAAACTTTTACATTGTACATTATACAACGAGGTTGAAAAATTTACATCAAGTTGTGAAAATTTGATTATTATTTCAATCATTTTGCGAATGAACTATTTTCATGAAATAAACTCGCGTTTAATTTGAACGTAGAAAGAAACATCCATACAAGGGTTGTAATTTATTAATGAAACTAATGGTATTATATAATTTTAATTGATACATATTCATTTATAATTTATTCAAACAATTAAATACATTTTCACTAGATTTACGCGTACGTAAGGTAAAAATGTATCAATATCAGTTTTATATAGAAACTTTTACATTGTTTAGTATACAATTCGGTTGCAAAATTTTGCACCAAGTTGTAACAATTCGATTATTATTTAAATTATTTTGCGAATAAACTATTTTCATGAAATAAACTCGCGTTTAATTTGAACGTAGAATAAATTACCAAGAAAATAAATGAAAAATTAATCACGATACTCACGAAAACGCCTAACAATCACCACTCCGCGTCATTTTCATGACTTTAACTGCAAATTAACGCGAATGTAATGGATTAGAATAAATCTGAGTAATTCTGTGATGAGAATTGCGTTTGGCTTTAATTGATTTCTCTATATTGTGTACACAATCGAACCGAGCCGGACGTTTGGTGACACACGAGGCGTTTTGTAGTAAGACTGACAAACTTCCCGCGAGTCCTGGAGCAGGGCCGCCCAAGCGCGGGGCGCAGTCCGCGGTCCTGCGAGGGCACGGCCGCGCCGAGGAAGACGGTGACTTGCGAAACCGATGCAGGAGGTGGGTGATAAACCACTTACGCCTGTACGAGCGGCGGGAAAAGGGATCAATGGATTTTAACAATGAACTAGAAATCCTTCCTATGAAGTGCTATGAAAATACGAGTATGTTTATTAGACTTTCAAAATCTTAGTATAGAAAGATATTTAAGTTTGTAGAAAAATAATAAAATTTTATTTTTTCGTATTTCTTGTAAAAATACAGATTTTATTAACCTCAAATCTCAACAGAAATGGGTAACATGATAGTCATGGTCGAATGGTTTACATAACTTAGTAGTAATTAGTTAAACCAGCCCAAGAATAATTATGCTATAAAAAAATATGTATATTTGAAAAATTATTTTTTAACCCTTACGGATTATTATATTCATTTAACAATTTTTTTTTTTTTTTTCACACTGTTGGTAATAATATTTTTTACATCTTTTGAAAAGTTTGTCAGAGTCTTTTGTTTAGTTTTGTCTGGTAATTTATTGTAAAATTTCTGTCCCTGGTTCATTAGTATCGACTGTCCTTGTCTCGTTTTAGAAGGTTGTATATGATATTTTTATGAAATTCTCGTACTGCGTCCATGTTTACTACATAAACTAGATAAAGCTCTGTAATTTTCCATTCTGATTTTAAAATCTTTGCTGAAAACAGCATTTCTCTGAAAAGATACAGTTGCTTATGTTATAGGAAAATGCGGCGTTTTACAAATATTTATATTCATGGTGTTTCAAAACATGCCCTTTTTCAATGCACAACATTTTGTAAAATGTTCATCAAACCTCGATTTCTTTTATCAGGCCCTAGATTTCTCAGTTTTATCCATATAACCAGTATGTACCTAATATAAAAATAATTATATCATAAAATAAAATTTAAATCTTTTTTTTTAGACAAAGATATGAACAATTTTGAATACAAAAAATATAAATAAATCGAGCGCACCACCTATTTAATTTGTATCATAAATATAATCGAGTATTAAAAAATAGCATTAATTATTGTAAAAATATGCCCAAGTAACTCTATGGATTGATTCCCTCAGATATTTTAAGAATCTGGCGGAGACTGAACGACAAAATTCGATAAATAATTATTTGCTTGAATACTATTACAGTTCGAAGTGAACAAAAACAAAGAAGATATTTGAAAATAATCTTAACGGAAAATTTAAGGTAGACATACTAATAAGAACTCAAATATATTACACATGCTGACGTTTTATGCAAATAATGATTATTCATTCTTATTTTATGATTATTATTACGCAGTGGACGTTTGATGGAAAAATCTAATAGATACTCGAAGAAATTACTATTGTCTCCTTTCAAATTTCTGTTCCTATGAAATTAACAAACGATATTAGACATCCCATGAACGATAAGAAAGTCACGATTCTAACTCTCCGGGATTTCAGCAACGCTTTCAATTCTGTCGATTTTGATATCCTCCTTGCACACTTCGGTTCTCTCAATTTCTCACTTCCTGTTTTAAAATGATTTTCCTCATTCTTAAATGGCAGACGTCGGAGCGCCATACTGGCAAACAAGGCATCTAAAATCAATAACCTAAGCACAGAAGTTCCTCGTGGTAGTGTACTGTCTCCATTTCTATCTTCATTAATTCAATATCTTCGCATTACGACAGTTTGTTTCATCTATATGCCGATGATCTTTAGATTTACTTCCATATTAGTAATGATTTTAAGACGCTAAACTCTGATCTTAATTCGATTTCTTGTTTGTTCGAAGATAACGGCTTATTGACCAATCAGAAAAAATCTCAGGTGATTTTAATTGTTAGCCAAAGACATTATTCCTCGATGTTTTAACCTTTCATACTTTAGTAATCGACAACAATGGGTTTCTTTTCACAAAAACAGTTAAAAAATCTCGGTATTATTATAAACCTTCACTTAGCGTGGCGATAACAGATCACTGAGGTTGGGAGAAAGTTTTACCGCACCCTAAGAATTTTCTTCTAACCACTGAAAAAAAAATCTGTTCCAGTCTGTTATTTTGTCTTCTCTGTGCTATGATAATATTTGGTATCTTAACGCCAATACCGAACTCATTGATCGTCTGGAGCGTTTGAAGAACCAGAGAAAAAATATAACCATGTACCAGTGTCCTTTCGTCCTGAACTCAAGTGACTTCGTTTAGTTAGCGCATAAACTTTCAATGCCTCACTTCTTTATAATATTATTCACAACCCTTGCGTACCAAAATATCTCTCTGAAAATTTAATTTACGGTTCTGATTATTTATCACTTCGCTCTTCTTAGGAGAGGACGATTTCTATTCCTCGACATATTACATCATCTTTCAGCAATTTCTTTTTTGTGCAACATTTTGGAATGAGCTATTTTTCATGTAAAAAATGCACCTTATTTGGCCACTTTCAAGAAACCCTTGAAACATTACTATGTATCCTTAGATTTTTAACCTCCCTTCATTTTTAAAATTTTATATTCCGTCTCTTTTCTGGTTCTTCCTCCCGTCTCCTTCCAAACTCATTACCTGATCCCACATTTCTCATCCTTTAATGTGTGTATGTATAACATAATGTACTATTATTAAGTTTAAAAGTGCAAGCTTTTTTCCCCATAAAAAAAAGCTCTTATATTTAATTGATTAGATTTTTCTTATACGTATTTTTTTTATATTTTCTTCAGTACTAATTTTTGACCAACTCTTCTTTTAACCGGTCTGTTTTTGGCTGGTTGGAAGATATTGCCTTTAGCAATAAGTCCACTGAAGTATTTATTCTTTCTACTCGAAGATTAAAATAAATAAATACATTTTTGTGCGAAAGCGACTCGTCAAAACCTAGGCCCATTAGGAATAGTCAAAAACCAGAGGTTAGTAATGCCAATATTTGTAAAAATAATAATTTTAGTTTGGAAAAAACTTTTTAAAATTTTTGACTATGACTGTTTTTAACTGTTTTTTAGCAAACACTCTTCACACTACAAACATATTATAAACTATTTGACTAGCGTTTTAACCGTGTTTTTAGTTTTAAAAAATGCTCATGGACAATTAGGGGATGTAAAGTTGATAAATGGTAAAATGCGGCCGCAGTTTTCCCGCCCTGCTCCATCCCGGGCGGCGGGTAGCAGTATCGATCAGCGGGCGGCGCGGGGCGCGGGGTCCGCTCCCGCCCTCGCCGCTGCCGCCCCCGCCGCTCCGCGCCCGCCCTCGCCGCTCGCGCCGCCCGCAAGTGTCCCGCGAGCCTGGCGGCCGCACGGTCGCTCCGCCGTGACCCGCAACAATACATAATCACTAGGACAATAATCAAACAATTAGTCGCGTAGGTAGCCCGAAAAATGTGTATTTGTATTTCAATTTCTCTTCCAGCGCGCCCCGGTCGAGCTCGAAGCGCGGCGTGCGCCTGTCGTGTTTACGGCGCTTGTTATTGTTTTGTGAATTTACCTTTAGCCACGGGGTTTTAGGTGTAGTTGATAAGTATCAAATAGCCGTGATTGTGGTATAGTGGGGGATGAGATAGCTAGCGGCCAGCAGCATGGGGGACGTTGCCGACTACTGGAGGTCCAGCCAGGTAAAGCGCTGTCAGCCCTCGGCACTCGGCGGCATGGTCTGTCACGAGTCACGACCCTAGCCTGACACTTGCGGCGGCAGCGTGTCTGTGTCCTGTCCCCGTGTCTGTCACGTCACCTACTAAATGGTGTCTCCGACCCCCCTCAATCAGCATATAAATTCCCTATCACATCGTGTGAACATTTCTTATTTACTGTCACATTAAAGTTTTCATTGAAATATCCATATACGTTAAATTCGTGTTAATATTTTTAAGATCATTAAGTGTAGATATTAGATATACCTTAGCCCACTCCATTCAAATCTTTGATAAACTTTTCTTATTTGTGCGTAAAAAAAGTTTTCAAATTTAAATTTTGAAAAAAATCATGCTTGGTTCACTCACAGGCACTACACACATTCGAACGCGCTATATTATATGTACATACACAAATTATAATTGTAGGTAGGTACATTAAAATTTTCAGTCATTTAAATGTTTATACCATTTAATAATCTTAAATTAAGATATAATAATATTACTCAAATAATAAATTTCAAAAAGAAAAGATTCGATTCATAAATCGCCAGGTTTCCTAAGCACATTTCTGTCAATCGGATGAGATAAACCTTCTTATATAAAACAAAAACAAAAAAATTTACGGTTTTAAACAAAATAAGTTATTTTTAAATATTTTTTGATAAAATATTGTTCAAATAGAAAAATGAGTCAATTGTAAACTTTTTTATTGTACCACGTAAACGTTAATAACTAATTTATAATTGTTTATATAATTAACTAACGATAATCGTAATATCCTTTAAAATGGAAACGCAATTTATAATGTTGCATTCGTTGATTGTATAAATGTTGCAATGTTTAGATAACAAACTTTCTTCATCTTTTTGTTGCCATTACAATCGTTAAATAATTTTAAAACATCTTAATGTAAACCTTGCCAAATGAAAGTACACGACCTAAAAAGTCTTAGTTTATTATAAAAATTTAATCAACGTAAAATAATTACATTAATAATTAATGTAATTACATTCATTACGTAATAATATTTTTTCTGATTGTTAAATAAAAATTTCCATTTGAAATAGCTTTTGTTATTTTATTTTATTTATTGAAAGAAAACAACAAACTTTATTTTAAAAAGAAAACAAAAATTTTCGATTTGTTTTTAGAAAGGAAAAGGCGGGGAATTTCACTGAAAAGCTAATGTTACTCGTGTTACCCATTTTTATAGTACGATTTAAGAGTTTCTCGCATCTTTTTTTATTTCTCAATATATAAACTTAAATTACAAAAGAAGGGACAAACGATAAATACCACATTCAAATTTCTCTGACAGCCATATTTGTAATTAAATCATCGTCAGAAAAGAAAAATGTCGTAAAACGAAAGAAAAAAAAAGTATTATCAATGTTTTAAAAATGCACATACTGTGCAATCATTTTTTTACATTTACAATGTCAATTTTCTACATTTCATGAATATTATAATTTTAAATAAATTTTCTTACTCCATGAGTTGCATTTTAAAAGCGCACTTTACATATATTATTATCATTTTAAAAATTGCAGGATACATACAAATTACTCATAAAAATTATATTCATAATACCTATAAATTATTTATATCTTTTAAAAGGTAAAATGTATGTATGAAGTCGTGTATTTATTTTCAGCGATATGTTGTTATATTATTTAATAAAACTATGCTTATGCCAAATCGTGTTTAAAAATATTTTGGGGAGCTAGTAGCCTAATTCGTTTTTTAACATGAAATAAAGAATATCGATTAATACAGTAAGAATGTTGAATCTTGTTTTTTATGAAAAATTTTACAACACTCCAAATATCTATCTATGAAACATTGTTAATCGTAATTTTCAAATCAGTTATTTAATATGTCACGAAAATATTTTGGTAAATCTGAAAAATAAGGTAGCAGAACCTAAATTAGTAAATATTGGTATCCAAGAAAATACATTTGATAATTCGATACATTAAAATACGTTTCTATGAAAAATTCAATGTAATTCTTACATTTTTATAATGAAACAAATTCTCATTTACATATCGTCGGGCCAATGCTAAAGTCGCGAATCTGCACTTTTGCCAGTTTCGGGTTTAATATACCACAAAAAATCATTTCAAACAGAGCGCTCACTACAAAAACAGCGAATTAGAAATTGTGTAATAGGGCCGAAATCGGACCATCTACCGTTCTACCAATCTGACAAAATACTCAGATATGCAATGACAAATTCGCGAACATTTCTTTCGGTACTTTGGCATTGAATACATTTTTACTTGCTTGCCTAATTTACATCGCTTAATGAGGAAGTTCAGCCCTACGGGTAATTTGATATAAAAATTGTATTCCTACGCACGGTAAAAAATAGAGTATTCAATTATACGGCGAAGTTTTTTGAAAATGTATAAAAAAATGGTTTTTTTTAATAGATAAAGAAATATTTGCGTTCTTATGATTAAGCCAAAGATGGCCATTTTCCACGAGTTGTAAATAACTCACTAATAGAAAATGGGAATCAAGTTAGGGTAGAGAGGGATTCGAACCACGGGCCTTTGAGCCGTGAGTCCGAGACACTAGCCACGGGACCACAACCCTATTCAATCATGGAAAGTAGTTTGCATGACGTCACTAGTTCTTCTGAATCTAACGGAGAGTAGTTGTGGTAAGTTTTAGGTTTATGGTAGGTAAGTCAACTGACGAATCAGCAGAAATCACAGAGAAAAAGGGGAAGAGAACTTGAGACGTCACGTGTTCAGTAATCAAAAATAAAAAACATTTTTTAACGTCACAGTGCTGATAATACGATACACATAACATTTTTTTTTAATTTGGCTTAATTTAATAGTCTGTTTACTAATTGTAATTTTTTAACCACTGAAATTCCTCATGGGCGAATGTGGTAAATTTGCGATTCCAGCGTCTCTGACTGAATGTTATCTGTAATTCGTAATAATACGTTAAAAATAATTTTACTCTTTCCTTTTGTAGTAAAAAAATTACGAAAACGGTTTTTAAAAAATAATAATTATAATTATAATTTATTTATTTACATACATAAGTTTACTGTACATTATTTGAGACACAAGTCCCAACTCTATGGGACTAAAAGTCCTGTGTTGAGATGGGACGAAATGATTGATTCGATAGTTTTAATGTCGATAAAATAAAATTATTTAAATGAACGTTTAAAACCCCATACTAAAATAACACAAATAATTCAGATTTTTTAGATATTTAACTATATGAAGCTAGTCAAGAAACAATAAAAATAAGTTTATGACACCAATTCTAAATTTCAAACCTGAATATCTCAAAGTGATGTTTTTGCACATTCGCGCCTTTGGCATCAACCCAACGATATATACAGGTAACCCCCTATAAAACGGTCTCCAACAACACGGTTTCGCTCTAACACGGTTGAGTACATGATAATAATGTTTGGATAATTTATATAGCGCCTTTTTTGTGAAAATCACCTCAAGGGCTCTGTACTTGACAATCATCTGTGAAGCAGAAAATGACCGCAAATTATCTGAAACTGAAATTGTTGGCATATTAGAACTTCCGAAATCAATCGGAGACGACGATTTTGACGATTTGAGCATTTAGGGCGTTCAAGATTTATTGATGGAAGATGAAATGTCGAAGCAGATTTGCTGGAAATAGCTTCTGACTTTTGAATCAATTTTGAGGAGACAAATAGTGATTAAGGGTATTATAGAATTGACCCAAGAGAAATTACAAGAAGCTATTGCTTTATTAATAATAATATTAATCTAGATTTTTTTTTCCAATTCAAACTTATTCGCTGAAAGAATCCGAAAACTTTAAAAGGAGCTGAAAAATTGCCTGTTTACGTACCAGAAAATCTCAAACGATATTTTAAAGAGGATATGCGGTATCAGTGAAATTTGATAAATAGGTATTTGCACATAGCTTTTATTTGTCTATTTTTTTATATTTTGAAACTTGAAATAGGCCACACATAAACAATTCTTATGTTTTTCTGTCACTGTTTCCGATACCTCCCCGATATTGTGCGAAAAAAACATTGCTCACACTGCACTTTGAATTAATTATGCCTGACTAAAATCGACAAAATCGACAAAATCGAGATTTCGTTATCCCGTTTTCCGTACCCCAAAACTGAACCGATTTTGCTTTTTCGAATTGGAATTGAAATTTTCTATGTCGGTACCTTTCCTTTTTTTAAAATTGATTATCGTATTTTTATACCGTTCGTCCGAAGATGGCAGATAAAACTGGGCGCTTTTATGGGTTTTTAGGTAGTCCTAGCTCCCATAAGATGCAATTTATCAAGAAGATAAAACCCCAATGGTAAATATCTACGGTGAGTTAAAAAAAATCAGTGCTCTAGTGTCATAATCCAAGGAGAAAATACGGAAATACGTTTGTAGGAAGAAAAATCAGGCAGTGTTTTCTCTTAAAGAACAGCAAGAAAACTAAAAACACAGACATCTTATAGATGGCGGAAAGCGCAAATAGTAAAATGGATTTATATTCAACTGAAAATACGTTTTCGTTTAGTTTTATTTAGCAGCGATGAGGAAAAAATCATTTAATTAAAATTTAACAAAATTAAGAAGTTTTTTTTTACTGTTTGACTCATAAATATGATATTTTCTTAATAAACTTTAAAAACAATTAAAGTGTTTTTTTTTTTGGAACCTTACCTAACCCCCCTATTTTGTACTGGCTCTGAATTTCATACAATACGATTTCACGTAACATGGCATTTTGTAGAAACCTTTCTACCGTGTTGTAGGAGGGTCACCTGTACCTAAATATTTGACCTATCCGGGAATCGAATTGTGACGTTTATTATCAAAAGAACTCGTTTCAACTTGTGAACATATATGTGTTTGGCAATGAGTATTTCAATGTTGTGGTGTAACAAATTACCTAAATTATATTCATTTTTGATAGAAATCTACTGCAGATCACACGATTAATTCATTTATTATTGTAATATTATGTTTGATAAAATGTTATATCATTGTGTCCATCAACTGGGAAATCGGATAAGAGTTAGAAGAAGAGTAAAAAAAACTATAGGACCAACTATATCATATAAATAAGTCATTTTATACCCACGCACTGCAGGTTCTCATATTTTAGGGGTTTCAGTTTCAGTGCTGCAGAGCAGCGTTTATTTTATAATTAAAAAATACATAAAAGAATTTGTTACCCACTAAGTCTAAAGACTTTTCGGTGGGAAACATTTTTTAATTTTTTTTTTTTTTTATGACAGGTTTAAATTACATTTATTTTATTTGTATTTTACAGATTTATTTATAAACAGGCACTATAAAGTATCAAGAAGATATTTCTTCAGTTCTTTTTTTTCATTTGAAGATTTTTCATGTTGATGATGGTTTGTGGGAGATCATTGAACAATCTTGGAACAACGCAATTTAATGTTCGCTCTCCGAAGTAATTTGTAATTCGGGGAACAGACAGGGAGCCCTTAGTTTTTAATCTAGTGTTGTGAGTGTGGGAAACTCTTTTTTTATATTCCGGATCAACAAAGTGATCTACAATCAATTTGTAGTCACAAAGTTGTTTTACCGGCAGGACATTACAGAATTTAAAATATACACTTTCGCCCATATGTTTCGCCTCACGGATTATGCTATCCGGTACGATCCCCCCTCAACAGTCTCACCTGAATATCATAAATTTAATTGTTTTGTTTATAATTGTATAAAATAGACTTGCGAATGAAAACAAAAACCGAGGTTTACTGTGCGAAAACTTTCTTCTTACACCGTTTTCTGCTATTCAATAATACACGAAACTTCACGTTTTCATAGATTAAATGACAAAATTTAATTGGGAAGTCGTAAGCTTAAAATAAACGACGACGTAGAGTTTATCACGGAAGGTAACTTAACAATTTGATTAATGTCGATACTTTCTATTTAATTTTGCATTCAGCTTTCTGACTAACACCAGACCTGTAATTCCAAAGATGTAAATAACATTTCAGCCTTTTTTTAGTCTCGGTAAACAAATAACATATTTTATTATTATTTCATTAACATATACGGCAAAATTTCCATTTCCGAAACTTTATTATTAAAAAAAAAACATTTATTACTTTTTACTCAAGATTTAAAAACAAAAATGAAATCTTAAAATTATAAAACACAATAGTAGTTTAAAACAATTGAAAATAAACGTAAAAATCAAATTAAATAATAAATTATTTTAAAGGATAAATATAACAAGAAAATCATAAAGCATTGTTTCATATAACAATTATATTAAAGGTTTAATTACCATTCACTATCTTTTTAAAAAATTTACGGGTTTGATCTATAAGAACAATACCCCATACTAAATTTATACGTAGGAATAACTATTGCAGAGTTTCTGGAGTCTATTTAATACAGCATTACGAGTATACACTGTCCGTGAATTGTTGCTAGAAAACGGTGGTATCTATCTAGTAATTATTCCAGGCACCCTGAAGTTGATGCGATATAACATCCCATTATGAATTTATAATTTTGAATAAATTTAATCTTTATATATATAATTCCTTTGTACGTTTGATCTCACCGTACTCCTCCTAAACGGCTTAACCGACTTACGTGCGGTTTTCAGAGAAATATAGATCTTTGCGCTGTGCGTGTTCGTAGATATTAAAATCTTCAATCTAATCAATAATATGTTAAAAAAGAAATAAGGTGCATAAATATTTTATTCATCGATCTACAAGGGTTGCATTCGAGGAGAATGAATTTACAAAGAAATGGAAAGATGTTGGTTTTTTCTGTATTAAAAAAGTTTGTTTTTGAATGTTTACAAACAGCATTATTTTTTTTGTGAATCTCAATCAGATTCTTTCCTTAAACTCCTTATAATTTCTACCCATTTATTTCTTTTTACTGGATTTTTGGTAAATCTAACTAAAAACCTTTTTAAAAATCGTATTTCTACATAAGTACACCCGTCTGTTGGTTAACAGACCGGAGTTTGACGTTTGCAAAAATAATGCCATATTTGAAAAAATATTTATTTGATGTTTTGGTATTCAACCATAAACAAGCACCTACTTAAATTCAATATTTGTTTAATATTATCAATTTTTAGTTATGGAATTAAATCACAAACAAGTACCTAGATAAAAAGTATTTTTTCAACATAATAGCAGGTAAGCAAACGTTCGGGCAGGACAACGTCTGTCGGGTCCGCTAGTAAGTATATAATTTTTCTTCTATCGTTTAGTTTTAACAAATTTAATGTTTTTAATAAAAAAATGTTAATTTTAAAATTCTTGTACCTACCTTAAGATCCTTATTAATAATTTATTTATTTATTTATTTATTTACGGACAAAGTCCATTATAAACATTACAATTAAAAGAAATTTTTACAAAGGAATAAAAAAATATAAGGAACAGAAATAAGCAGCAAAGACAGATGATAGATTTTTTAGATTAAGTAAAAAGCATAGGCTAACTATACAGATTCTTTAGCTGATTTGTAAAGAAAGACATCCTTACACCATAATAATCAAGATCTTGATGATCGTTCACCCGCCTGATCATTCTGGGCAAAGGCGACTGTGCACCATAATTGGTCCTGTAGTGACCGAGGAAAAGCATTTCTTTATTTCTTAGTCTACGGGTGGGAACGTTAAAAAGAATCTTTTGCAAAATTTCAGGGGCATCAATGAGACAGTTCATAATTTTATACATGCAGATTATATCTGCAATGCATCTGCGTTTTTCAAGACTTGATATGCTTAAAAACCTCTCCATATCAGAATATGAATAGTCTCCTCTTTCCAATCCCATCTTCCATGCAATTTTTCTTATAAAACGATGTTGAACTGATTCAAGGCGCTTGATATGAACAGCATAATGAGGGGACCAGATTACAGATGCATATTCAAGAATAGGGCGAACTAAAGAGCAATAAAGTGTTTTAAGTGTAAGCATACTTTGGAAATCAGACGTAGTTCTATTAATAAAGCCTAAAATTTTTAAGGATCTGTTTACTATATTATCAAAGTGTTCCAGAAAAGTTAGTTTATTATCTAGGATCACTCCAAGATCTCTTATAGAGGTGACAATCGAAAGAACTTGGCCATTAAGTTTATAATCAAAAATAAAAGGATGTTTACATTTATGGTATGAAATAATTTTGCATTTATCGATGTTAAGTTCCATGTTATTAGTTTTGCACAAGTATGAAATGCATTTATGTCTTCTTGGAGTCTGACACAGTCATCAATATTTTTAATTAGCTTAAGTATCTTGTTATCGTCAGCAAAAAGCCAGAATTTTGTAAAAGAAAAAACATTAGCAGCATCATTAACAAACAGATTAAATAGAAGAGGGGCCAAGTGGGCACCCTGTGGTACACCAGAAGTTACTAGGAAGCTATTTGATATGAAGTTATTGATTTTTACACTTTGTTTTCTATGTGAGAGGTAGGATTTTAAAAACGATAAAAAGGGATCTCTAATGCCTACAGCACGAAGTTTAGCACATAAAATGTTGTGATCAACTTTGTCAAAGGCCTTGGAGAAGTCTGTATACAGTACATCAGCTTGAAGATTATTCTCGAACGCTGTAAAAATAGTATCAGTAAAAGAAAGCAAATTGGTCGTCGTTGATTTGGCTGTCCTAAATCCATGCTGCTCCTCAATCAGCACATTTTTAAATATAGGTGTTATTTTTTTTGTAATAATTGATTCGAATAGTTTAGGTACAGGAGATATCATTGAAATGGGTCTATAGTTAGTTACGTTAGATTTATCACCAGATTTGAATATCGGTCTTATTATAGAAATTTTCCAAATATCAGGAAATACACTCGTTGTTAAAGACATATTAAACAGTAAAGACAGAGGCTTGGCAAGACTAGATTTACAATTTGATAGTAGTATTTCAGGAATACCATCTGGACCAATACATTTACCATTACCAAGTTTACTTAGAGCGATTCTGACATCCTCAGCTGACACTTCACAATTATTCAGGTCTACAGTATTAGTATAGTTAAATAAGGAATTAACATTGGAAGAATTATTAACATATACTGAAGAAAAATGCGTTGCAAAAAGATTAGCTATGTCGGTACCATTAGATGCGTGTTTATCTTTAAGAAACATAATAATAATTAATACTATCAATGAGGTTCTCCTTCAGTTAAAATAACTGTCGCTAATAGATTCCTTCAAATTATATGTGCATTTTTAAATATAGTACAAAAAATAAATCATCTTTCAAAGATTTTAAGTTAAAACTTATTTATTGCTATAGGATTTGATGCTGGATTAAAGCATGTCATATACACAACGTACCTACGTAAACGTTTTACGTTAGTTACTTAACATTTGGGCTACATGCTGGATCTGACTTAACGAACTGACCGAACTTGTCCGAACCGACTAACTAAAAATGCTACCACTTATACATAGTTATTGTTTCTCAGCGATTTTATATCCGCTCGTATCAGTAGTTTGTTATTAGTCAATTGAATGTTTTGATAATCAATTGTTTACACATAAGAAATGCATGATTCAATTTCTGCACTGTCAGGTGACAGAGAATATTGGTTTCCGGGTGAACTTGAAGTCCCACATTGCTATACCTGAAATCCTTTTTGATGATAAACATAAGTAAACTTAAATAGGAGCGAAGGTTTTCACGGTCACTGTTACCAATATGTTTATTTTTTTTGGGTGATACTGTGTGTGTTGGATTTGTTCCGACGTTTCGGCTACCACTGCAGGAGCGTACTTCAGGGTAAACTGGGTGTTTTGTCGAAAAAAATGTGTGTTTAAGAAATGTGCCTACTGCAGACTGCGACACGGTACAAATTACTATTACTTAAACACATACTTTTTTCTACAAAATACTCAGTTTACCCTGAAGATGGCTCCTGCAATGGTAGCCGAAACGTTGGAATAAATCCAACACACACGGTATCACCCAAAAAATAAACATATTGACTAGTAAACTTGACCGCTGCAAACAATATTTTTTACATATTGTTGGAAAAATAACGCTTCATAAATCTAATTTATTATTTAAAAAAAATGTTTTAAGAAAGAGCTTGAAAACATTATAAATGAGTCAATACAGCATCCCTGAAAATAGGCTTGAAAATGAATGTTTCAGAACTAAAATGCAGATCGGGTTGTGGTCCCGTGGCTAGTGTCTCGGACTCACGGACCAAAGGTCCGTGGTTCAAATCCCACTCTACCCCAACTTGATTCCATTTTCTAATAGTGAGTTATTTACAACTCGTTGAAAATGGCCCCCAAAATTAAATATTTGGGTAAATCATAAGAACGCAAATATTTCTTTTTTTTTAAAAAAAGAAAAAAAATAAGTAAGTAATACAAACCAATCGTGTAACGTGTTAGTAATAAAAGGAACCATAGAAAAAGTTGATGTTGTGTATACCTAAAACATGAAATACAGCTCGGGAAAGGAAATCAAAAGTTGGTAGCCTTTGGTCAGTTGTCGTATGTCCTGAAGTCTCCGAAGTGTTCACATTACTTACAAAATATATTTTTTGATGTGTTTAAGTATTCCTCATTCTTGTTCTTTCTTTCATTATGTTGATCCTTTTACGAGTTTTGTATTTTTGAAGTATGTAATCAGTGATGTAGTTTTATTTCTGATAAAAGTACAAAGATATTTTTTTAATTTTTAAAAATAAAGTCAGCGCACATTGTATCGAGTCGTACGCAAGGTACGCCCGCGGGTCGTACCGGAATTGGCCCGCGATTCGTATTCTGAAAATCCTTACTCTAACGTCCAACCCCACCCCCTCTCTCGTGTTTCGAGAAAACTCTAAAATGACGGCAAAGGATGAACTCAGGTTAAATGTCGTGGAACTAGGGGCGTTAAGGACACTACGCGGAAAGTCCTTATTTCATCTTGTGGAAATAAGAGAAACAATATCCTGAAGCAAAGCGAGCCAAGGAAGAAATTTCGAGCATTAAGAATAATTGAATTTTTAATCAAGTAAGAAAGTTTCCGTTAAAGATGACATTTTTAGAAAGCTCATCATCATTATTCCCTTTCCGCACCTAATGGGGCATAGAGCACTACATTGGTATAACAATCACAGCGTATCTTGATCATTTTAAGGTGATCAGTCTTACGCTTCAAATATCAGTCTAGGGACTATGAAATATTCTATTGTAAAAAGAAAAAAAATATCTTACTTTATTGAAACCTCATTAAATTTCCTAGATAAACTATATTACCATAACGAAAGCCATTTTCAGGAGAGGTGTACAAGTTCGGTTTTTGTCTAAGGGAAGAAACCATTGCAGGAGACAGAGAAATTTATGTTTATGTATTAATGTTTGTTTTTAGTATTCTTTAATAATATGCATGCTTGCACATTCTATTATGTTATATCCCAACTTAACACAGGGCTCTTGGCCTCATAGAGTTAGGGATACGTTATTTTTTTTTTGTAATATGTATATTTATATGAATAGATAAAAAAAATAATTAAAAAACTAATAATGTTACTTCATTGCAAATTTATATTACTGTATATCTACGAATTCAGACCGTAAAAAAAGTATTGATCAACAGTATTTAGAGTATGCCCAAATGTTTGTCTACGGACCTTTGACTGAAAAGTCTAAGATAAGATGTTTGGGAATAATAATCGACCAAAATATTAAATGAAAAAAACAAATAGATTAAATGTGCAAAAGACTAAAAAAATTATTCCACATATTTTTAAAGCTTAGAGGTATCTTATCGACGGATCAATTGAAGACAGTTTATTAATCAATGTGCAATAGTTGAATGGGGAGGGGCTTTTAACGCTCATCTTAGACCCTTAAATATTCTACAGAAAAAAAATTGAAATTATACTATATAAACCATTCTAGTTCTCAACTATCGAACTGTTTAAAGAATTTAATGCTTGCAAGATATCTACGGAAAGTGTATGCTCCAGGTGCATAAGGAGAGCCTCCCATCGGACCGTATTACGGGAAGGTTAAGAACAGGATGCCTCGCTCTACAGAGAATTAAAACTACCACGGCCAAACATCATTATACTTATATAGGACGGAAGCTTTTCAATAATTTACCACAAAATCTACGTCAAAAAATAAATTACGGAAAATTTAAGAATAAATTAAAGAAAAGCTTCCTGGCATAATTAACATTGACCGTATTTTGAAAATAAAAATGTATGTATAATATGTGCCTGTGTATATCAATTTATAAATTTTGTGTGTTTATCGTGTATTTTTATTGTGTATTATTTTTACTTGTTATTAGTATTAAGTTTTTTCAATTATTACAATTGTTTAATTTTTTATTTATTTTATTATTTTGTTTTGCATTGTTTCTTTTTTACAATATTTTGTAAACTTGCCAAACACAAGAGCCAGACTCTTTTTTGGCAAGTTCAACCTTAATTTTTCCATTTTTTACTGCATGTTTTGTTTTTTTACGCTAATAAAGGTTTTTATTAAAAAAAAAATTGTATGTACTTAAAATACTGTTTAATAAACCAACTGGTCCAAAAAAAGTATACAAATTTAAAAGTATATTAAGTTGTTGCTTAGTAGATTAAATATTAAAGCCAGATTAATCTAATTGAGAAATATTTGCCCTGGGTGCTTATTTCTCCAGGTGCAAGTGATCACAATTAAGGTTCGATAATACTCAATAAAAACTCTGACTATACTATACAATATATTCCTCAGACTTTCAATACAATTTATTTAACTCCAAAAATTGTACTATATGGGGGGGTATTAGAAGCAAAGTCTCCACCATAAACGGAAAATTACTTATTGATGCCAAAATAAATTATTCATAAAAACTTACATACCTAAATAATAGCGTAATTCAAAACCGTCTCAAAATCTTACAAAAACAGATGTCAATTATACTACTTGACACCGTAAACTTAGCGTTCTCCATTGAGTTAGTGAAGCATAATATTAAAAATCTCACTTTAAAAAAGAAAGTTTTTCGCAAATGTCTCAGTAACTCCTTTAATGGAGATTTCTAAGTTTGCTTCTTATATCCTCATGTAGATTATATTATTATATTATATATAATAAAAAATATTTTAAATGCATAGACACGTTAGTAAAGGTTTCAGTATTTTTACTTCACTAAACTAAAAATGGAATAGTTAAGGAAATATGTATATTCAAACATAGTCGGAAATGTTAATGTTATATATTGTGTAAAATAACTACTTACACCTGCCAGTGACAGCCATATTTCTTTCTCAAAAATGTTCTCCCTCTATGTTGCGATAAAGGCTCAATTATTCTAAGAGATAGAAGTTATACTAAATTCATAGATATTTTTCGTTTACCTACCATTGATTTCTGTACAAAATCTGTTCTCAGCAGAAATCCAATGATGAACTTTAAATTCAAATAGGATACAAAAAATGTTTTCTTATGCGTGGTGAAAATTAGGACATTAAATTATACGGCAGTTTCTTGAAAATGTACGAAATTTAAAAATTTGTTTTAAAAAAAACACAATTCTTTGAATGACGTCACTAGTTAATATGAATCAACCAATGATAAGAGAGTTTTGGAATATTTCCGGTTTACTAACCGTCAACAGACCAATCGGCAGAACTAAGTGAGAAGAAGCGGAACAGAACTTGAGACGTCACACGTGGCTTAATTTCAGAAACACAAAACTTTAAATAGTTATAGCGCTGATTTAACGGTACATATTTATTTTTTTTATTGCTTAGTTTAATAGTCTATTTACAAATGAAAAAAACTACTGAATTTCCTCAATGAGAGGATAAATTTAATTTTAATTTATTACTCGTTTGTTTTTTAAAAAGGTTTAAATACGTGAATCTCGGACTCGTGTATTTTTTCATTTTAAAATATTATATAACTGACGCTAATTGGGTACTTATTATGCCTTCAATCAAAATGGACACTGTTTGTTAGTGAAAATATTTTAATGGTTTTTTTTTAACCCAGTTCAAATATTCTTCCTATGTAATAAATGACGTTCCGTACAATCTCTGCTAGAAAATAATGATGGCCAATTAAAAACCCAATTAATATTAGCGATTTTTCCTAACGAGTGTGATTTTTCGGGGAAAGTGTTTTAATGGCGCCGTTTCTGTTTTTTGGCCAGTACGGAAAAAGAACGCGGGATTTCGGAACGTCAGCTGCAGTTAACGATACAATATTTCACGAAAGATACTTTATGTTAATGAGAAATTTCAGGAAAAAATTTCCTCTTCGTAACGGGAGTAACCAAAAGTATCGCATTCTCTGAAATGAAATTTATTTTTAGGTTAGGTCGTGTGGACCACAAAGTGCCTCCCCGATGCCATGCGAAAAAGACAACTGTACATCAGGTTTCGTTGTCCCGGATCCTGACCCCAAAGCTGTTTTTTTTTAGGAGTATCAGAATGAATCATGGTTGTATACCGTACGTCTGAAGACGGCAGATAAAACCGGGCATTTTTATGGGTTTTCTAGATGGTCCTAGCTCTCATAATAAACTATTTATCTAAAAAGAAAAACAATAAAGACATGCTCATGGTAAATATCTATAGTGCATAAAAAAGTCACTGCTCTAGCGCCACAATTCAAGGAGAAAATACGTCAATACGTTTGTGTAAAGAAAAGTCAAAACTCGTTTCCTCTTCATTTAAGCACCACATTTATCACATTTTTTTTAAATTCATAGTAATAGTTTACATATATCATCAAACACTTTTATTTTATAGAGTAGTTAACACATTATGAGGTCTAAAATAAAATTCCTTACAAGGTCAACATAAAATTTACATATATTTGAAGAGATTCTCGTTTGGATAAAACCTCAAATTTCTTCGCGATTCTGAAAGAAATTTGCCATTTTTGATAATCATAGTAACCATTATTCATTATCTACTGTTAGACAAAGGCCTTTGCCATTTTTTATACTTTTCTTTGTCGTATTTTTTGTCCTAACGCGACTTCTACTGACCTTATCCATTCGTCAGAATTCGGCAATATGCTATAATAAACTCATTTCATTGGAGATTCAATGTATACGCCAATGTGTCCTTTAACCATATATTGTTCTCGAATCTGGCAATGTGTTCTGCATATTCCGTAGATAAATAAAATCAGTTAAATCACAGCACGCATCTATATATTTTTATCCCCGAATCCATTCATCACGTCTTGTGTATTTATTTATTTTAACACTATACATATAACAATATAATAACAATATAAGGGCGGGCATATTCCCTTAAGGCAATTTCTTCCTACCTACCCGCGTCTTCTGTCTAAGCAAGATACCAAGCAGCATTAATTTGAAGTTTTGTCGTTAACTCGGCTCCATAAGTTTGATGTGAGAAAGGCAGTTTGATGAATAATCTTAAACGATCAAAGCGACGCTGCGATCTATATACATATACAGATTCATACATCTTTCCAC
The DNA here is from genome assembly GCF_059751315.1 of Micrasema longulum. Taxonomy (NCBI): domain Eukaryota; kingdom Metazoa; phylum Arthropoda; class Insecta; order Trichoptera; family Brachycentridae; genus Micrasema; species Micrasema longulum. Next base: position 94,929 of record NW_028278162.1, on the reverse strand, counting down.
CACTAGGAGTGAATAGACAATTGAAAGAAACGAATCTCTTTAATTTTAAAACTAGCTTTTGTGAGCTTTCTTCATAAATTTTAATCTTGTTAAAATCTCCCATTAACGTTATAATAATTCCTTCTGCCGAGTCAGACGACACTGAAACATGGTGCCATTTAAATGTCCATGGAATTAAATGAGAATTTTTATGGCTTTCCAAGACATTCCAGAATCTTGCTGAAATCTCATGCATTAAGTAGGAGGGATGCTTTTCACTTGGCAGTATAATGCATGATATATGGCATTACATTTTTATACTCAGCGCAAATATTTTACCTTTTTCATCGGTTAGGACACTCGTTTATAATTTTCAAATTATAACATCAAAAATAACCCATTTTAATCTGTCTGATAACTATCATAGCCTAGTGGTAGGGTTGCGGACGTTGATTTTAATCATCAGCGGATCGAAACGCGTTTAAAAAAAATATATAAAAAATCATACATTATCAAATGTCATAAAATTAGTAAGACTTTTTTTTGTTAAAAAAAAAACATTTTTTAAATTAATTTAGTGAGGGCAAATATGTCGTCACCTTGGTGGTGAAATGAGCCAAGTGAAATATATCTAGTACTTCTTTAGTAACAAACTTCTTCATGACATTTTCTTTCGAAATTTGTACTACTTTTCCAGTAATGACTATTTCCTGAATTTTTCATTACCTAGCTGAATAAATATTGAAACAGTACATAAATAAATGTATGTAGTACATCTAGTTCTATTGTACTCTACTACAGTAAAAATACCTATTTTTGTTAAATAGTCTACTTAAAATCCCTTTTTTAAACTATTTTTTTCACTGATTATAAATGCACGGAGGTTCTTTGTTTCAGGTTTAAACTAGCTAGAAAATTCATTGTGTTTAGGCAGGACCTTTATTTTATGTGTTTTTTTATTTATTAAAAAATGCTTAAACAATTCCAATAATAATATCAAAAAATTAAAAATAAATTTAAAAACATACCATTGATAAATAAAAAAATGAGATATAAGTATACATTAATCGGGTTGTGGTCTTGTGGCTAGTGTCTCGGACTCACGGATTAAAGGTCCGTGGTTCAAACCCCACTCTACCCCAACTTGATTCCCAGTTTCTAATAGTGAGTTATACACAACTCGTTGAAAATGACCCTCAAAATGAAATATTTAGGTAAATTATATAAAACACAAATATAAAAAAAATATTAAAAATTCAAGCATTTAAAAAAAAAGAAATAAACCGCTAAGCCTCTATTTTGAGGCTTGTCAGCAGGTGGAATAGAAAGGATATCGAAGGAGGTAATAAAAAATACACCACAATACCCAGACCAATTGATGAAAAAAAAATCTTGGATCTTCTTCTTGTAACTGGCGGGAATCGAACCCGCGACGCCAGTTTCACAGTTGGCCGTCTAACCAACTGCGCCACGGCGCCTGTCATAAATACAAATTATATAAATTAGAAAATACACCATTAATAATCAAAAAATATGTTGTGGCTTGATACTTTTCATCACCAATCCGACGTATTTCTTAAATTCATTCTCATTCACACAGCTAGTTCAAAAGGCATTGCAAAGTGCCTTAAGTAATAGAAAATTTGAATCATTTACGACGTACCCGAACATCACTATCAAAACTTTATAAAACAAGAACACAAGATGAATCGCTCTCTTTTCCACGCCGACAGCCTTCCAACGATAAGTACCGTCTAATCTCTTAAGCTCATGATAGTAAATTATTAGCTTTCACCCACAGCTTCGATCACGTGAGATTGTGGAGAAATTATTTAGGCCATCAATTGGTTGTGCCGTTTATCAATAAGAATTTTTCCGGAGGAATAACATATTTTATCGGGATTGAAAGTAGCTCGGTCTTTCTATCGCTATGAAAGAAATACAGTGATACGTTAATCTATGGTGACGTAGCATTGATATACTGGTCCAAAGTCCTACTACGAAACTGAAACGAAAAGCAAACCAAATTAACCATAGATAAAGCCAGTCAACTGTAGAAATTTTAACAATTGATTTCAATTTGATTCTTTTTGACAGCCCCCATTACCGCCTACTCATTTTCAAATAATGTTTCTAATTGTTTTAATTTTTTGTTTTTTTTTTTAAGAGAAATTCTTCACTCTTATTATTTTATAAAATATTAAAATTTTCAGACCATTCCCTGAAAGTCGTTTTTGGTAGAGGTAAAAGATTTGTGGTAGAGATTTGAACCTCGAACCACGAAGTCCGGCCCGTTGGTCCACAATACTACAACGGAAACACAACCCGGTTTCGTATATATTGTATATTTTTTTAATTTGGGATGAAAAATAAGTATTCTATTTTACTTCTCATCTCTTCGGCTATTCCTGTGCGAAAAATTATGTCAATCGGTCGCTCCGTTGAGACGCGAAGGAAACACAAACACACTTTCGCATTTATAATATTAAGCATGGATTCTTACCATTGTAAACTCAATGAAAAGATTACTTACGTGAAATTTTATGTAAGTAATCTTCATCGCGTGTCATTTAACAATCATGACCCACACAATTAAAAATAACTAATATCAAATCAGCATTATCTTTCAACGAATAATATCCAAACAACGATTCTTCATGGTTTCGACCTCTTTCTTTAAAAACACATCCGAGGTGCTCTTCTTCAGTCCAGCATATTTAAAATTATAATTAAAACCAAGGTGTCGCTGCTAAAAGAAACGTACAATGATTAAAATACTCTATAAGTGAAACAATGGGTAAATAAAGGAATTCTGTTAAAGTAGACGTTGGTTTAAACATCCTTGAAGAAGACCCATTAACTTTTATTTGACTGGAAAACTTAACGATATTGAATTTTCAAACCTATTTCCTCGATAGAAAGTACTTCGATTCAATAAAAATCCCAGTCCCAACAAAACGAAAGCTTCGCTATCGCTACAGATTTAGTTTTTCTTTTTAGTCTCGAGTGAAGATGTGCATTTCTCGACAAAGTTTATTTTCTCATTTTCCGCCGATGGCCGGATGATCAGCAATTTCTTCATTTTAAGAGCTGTATTGGGAATACAAAAGATTGCGACGAGCTTAACGGTTAAGAAAGGAGATAGATTTTTATGAGCGGATTAAAATCAAATATGTCCTGGGATTAAATAAACTGAGCTTGAAAATACATCTCGTCATATTTATAATATTCCTTACTATTATTGGTGCACTGACAGGTTTTCTGATAACGTATTTCTTTATCTAAAAAGGCAAAAAAAAAATTATACTTGCTGGTTCAGTTGGCAAACTTCTCAGGTTATATAATGAAATATGAAGTGAACCAGTAAGATTATAATATATCGTCGGCTAATACTCTTAAATCCTCCATTTGTTTTTTTTATCAAAAAGAGTAAAAAGTGATTTTACTTTAGGAGCTAAGTTTTTTTTTCAATATTTATTTTTCGTCAATGCAACACTACGGATATTTAAGTTTTATACACGTATAGATTATTTTAAGTCCTCACAGAAAACGCCAAAATATCAGTTTTGACCATTCGTGGATTTACGAGTTACACGGAAATACTAAGATACAAAAAAAAATGAAAACACAGTAACCCACCAATCAGTTAAGGACCCTTAATTACAATGGGAAATTAACAGAGTTATCTCCTAAATGTTATTACATATTTGTACCCGTCTCTTCACCAGGACACCAATTTTCAACATTCAAAAACATTCAAAACCCACTATACACCTTCAGCATAGTTGTTGCACAAAAATATAAAACCAACACGACATGTATTTTAATGAGCACATGCACTGATTAGGACAAACATGCACTGATTAGAATATTTCATATGTACGAATTTTAGAGGTACGTCTTAAAACCGGTAGGCAGAAAAGTCGGGAAGTGGTTATATACAAATATTTAATAATATTTCATTTAACGTTTGACCACAAAGTTAATGCTTTAAATATTAATAATATTTTATCAGAGAGTTATCTTTAATTGTCTATAAAGTAAAATCCAATTTCCTATCCGAAATGGATATATTTGTACGAAATTTTTAAACATCTTTGTCGATAACTTGTGATTAAATATTTTGCGAAAACTATTTTATTTTAATATTTAATCTTTCTTACGTAAAATTTTATTTAACTTTGTAGACAATTGAAGATAACCCTGTTAACTTCCAATCGTAATACCGGCTGTGGGCCCGTATTCCAATAAGAAGTTACGAGGAACTTCAGACCTACGGGAAATTGCCCACAAAAAAGTTTTTTGCTAACAGTGCTTCGCTCAATTATCTTATTGTTCAGATCAAAATTATTGGGAAATCGTTTCAGGAGACATCAAATATTAAAATCGTAAAAGGTATATCGGTTCTGTTTCCATTAGGATATAAAATAAAGCTACGTGTGGGAAATAGAACCAGAATCCTGGACTTTTTGTCTCAATGGCTACTTAAAGGTAAAAATCCTTGAAGTTTAGGGGTTACCATCTTCGCCTACCATTCTTGAGGTCCTGGGTTCGATTCCTGGCTGGGCGGACGTGGAATATCGATTTTAAGGATTGTTTGAACTGCAATATTTCTTTGTTCCTGAAGCTTAGGACTGATCGCCTTACCTTCTGTGCAGATCTCCACGCTGGTGTCGCACCGCAGCGAGCGGTGCGGGGGCGGGGGCGCGAGCGGCGGGGGCCGGGCGGTGGCCCGCGTGGGGCAGGCGGTGAACCTGGCCGTGGAGAGGTTCGTCACAGTGGGCGAGACCATCGCGGACGACAACCTGGACATCAAGCAGGACATGTATGACGCGTGCAAGGAAGCCAGAGCAGCTGGTGAGTACTGTTTTCAATATGCTCGTATAGGAATACCACCACCAAGATTTTATGTTTGGTTGCTATTTGCATCCGATTAAGTCGATAGAACCTTAAGGTTTGAATACGTTACTTTTTCACTCTTGTCATAAATACTAAAAATGAAAACAAAAAATTCCTTTATGCGGAAGTTTATATTCATTCGGTTCACTCTATCCAATTTTATATAATAATCGTGCATGGCAAAATTAACGAAAATAAGGAATGTTTACGTAAATAACAGAAAAGATACATGTTTTTAAAAAATATAATTATTGGCTTTATAATATAATGTTATCTCTGGTGTTAAGTCGGCTTCATGGTGTAGCAGTCAGCGCGTTTTTCTACCATGCAAGAGGTGTCGGGTTCGATTCCCGACATGCTTGACATGAAATATTTATTTAAAAAGGTGTTTTTGCACTAGAATACATCATGGTTTCTGGACGAAGAAGCCTTACTTTTATGTAAGAGAAATTATCTATATACGCTGTAATTGATGTACCAATGCAGTGATCTATGGACCATTAGGTATGGAAAGGAAATGATGATGACTATGATGATAAGGAAAAAAAAATAGACAATCAAATTTGTAAGACTTTCAATTGTGCCTACAGCTAAGATTTTTTTTGCGTTTTCGCCTATATTGGAATATGATTATCTGTATTCGCGTACATCACGAAAAATCATTACTATCACTTCTTCACAATATTTTAAATGATCTTTATCTGACCTCTATCACAGCATGAGCTATCTCTTCATTCTCGTAACGAGAAAAACTTTCGATACCCATTCATCGCTCTATTTTTTGGCCTCCTTTTTCTAAGTAGTAGCTGTTTGACTATGAAATAATCAACATACTTATGTCAAAAGGCCACTTCTTATTTTACATTCAAATCACGTATGAAATATTACTTCCTAAATATTTGAGTTTTTCCTTTCTCCTCCGTTATTCCTTCTCTCTTTAGAAGGGGGTCCTCTCTTTGTAGTATAATGTAGATATTTAATCAATTTTCGTTTCTTAAAAAATAAAAATATACATCAATGTGATTAATTGAATTATTATAATATACCTACAACACATTCATACACCACTGATTTTCTCAAATTCGACGGTTTGGGTTAGTAGGCACTGCAGATTGAACAAACACCTTGCTAGAATGAACCTTTCCGAAACTTTTAGATGTAGGTTCTGCAGTGCAGATGAGGAAACACCTATACATTATACAAACTAACAAAACTGTAGTGAGGGGTACAATGAAAGTTTTTAAAGTTTATTTGTTTTGTTATTTTCGCGGTTTGATTGTAAAGAAATATTAAATTTTCCCTTAATTAGTTTAAAAAAAATTAATTGATATTGATATGCAAAACTGAAAAAAGACTCAAGTCTTTATGAACAGTTTCGGGAAAGGGGTGGATGCTTTCATTGTATACATTATATGTGAATGTGATGCTTTGAATCATAAAAGGAGCCTCATCCTCGGGGGACCACTGGTTAAACCTGAGGATGTTAAAGAGCTCGCCCCCTACCTAATAGCCCGATACTTTACGATCTGGCCTTGGAAGGGGAGATTTAGCAAAATGTAAATTCTCGCCTTTCACACACACACAGTAGCCTGGCTCTTTATAGACCTGGGCTTGGAGGGCGAGAACTTTTCACGGGGACACGTCACAAAACGTGACGTCAGAAGCTTGCATAGCACTGGCCTCCCACCCCCTCTCTAAGAATAAGAATAAGGTAGGAAGAAATTGAAAGGCAATATGCCCGCCCTTATGCGTATGTATGTAAACTAATATTTATTTATTAACAAACTTATGCAGTCCATTCTAACAATGGTAAATATATTTTTTTATAATAAATACACGTACTAATCAATTGAAATACATTAAGTAAAATTAAAGCTGGGACAAAAAAAAATACTGTATCAAGACAAGATCCGGTCCATCTAAGTGATTTTTTAAATCTATAAAGACTTACACCAAAAAGTCCAGATTTTGTCTCGAGTTTACAATACGACACAATCGGGACATTGGTGCATGCAAGCCATAGTTTGTGCTGTGTTGATCAAGGAACAGCACATTATTATTTCGTAACCCGCGAATCGGAACATTGAATGCCACTTGTTCCAGTAACGATGGTACATCAATTAAGCCATTCGGTCAATTAAATATAAATATGGAGTCAATGTTATTTCTATGTTTTTGTAGGCTTGAGATTTTTAACATCAACTCCATTTCTTCGTAAGTGTAGTCTCCCCTCTCGGGGTCAATCATCCATGCTACTTTTCTTAGCAAACGCAATGTATGCAAATAAAGTTTTTCAATAAATAAAGTAAAAAATGTAGACCCATGCGCGTGTAAAAATATGTATTTAAAAAAAAACATTAGTTGGGTTTTTTACGTGCATTTCATATATAACCAATATACTTGTTTTTATTTTATTTTATTTATTTCGAATACAGACAGATGTACAAGTTAAATAAATATTTTAAAAAGCCATATAAAATGTATACATAGTAGGGCCTGCCATTCAATTATATGTATTCACAAAATAATACTGTAATAAAGCGACGACGGCTTAAAGTTTAAACTATATAAATAATAAATAAACTATATATTAAAATATGATAAATATGGACAAAACAAGGAGATAGTGGGAAGGAAATTGATAAGGAGTGGTAAAGGATGATTGAAGGAAAGTATGAGTGGAAAATCGCATTTGATTTAATGATTAAATGAATTATGAATGAAGAGCAAGAAAAGAGACAAAACGTCTATTCTCTATTATTCTGAATCAAGCCTATTAGTTCTCTTCTGTATATATTGTATGGAGTGTTAAATATATCAAGACTATTATTTTTTTTTATAAATTCTTCACATATACGAGGGATCGTAGAATGTTTCCGATGATTAGTTTTAATTTTACGAATAAAGAAAATATCAGAGAGTCTAGTTGGCCCGGAAGGGACACGGTGAGCAAGTAGATTTATGAGTTCTGGGGCATCGAATTTATTATTTATAATGTTGTAAAGCAGGATTTGATCAAAAATATCTCTTCTGTGTGCTTATGAATCATGGTTATGAAATTTCAATGAAGCTATAGAGTTTGGAAAATGCAAATGCAATTTGTATTCTAGTTTTTTCATGATTTTTTTTTGAACATTCTCGATTCTATAAATATTTAATTTACAAACAGGAGACCAGATAGCAGTGCAATATTCGAGATGATAATGTGTTCATCAAAAAATGTTTTTTCCAGAGACCATACACGACTATAATTATGACCCACATAACAATGCATAGTATGTCGATTTCTCTGCCCGCCCAAGACGATTTATTTGAAACAGTAAGATAAGGATAACGTTTTGATATGGGGTACTGGATGCTGGCCTCTCTGGGGTACGATTTATATGAAGACCATCCATATTCGCTTCCACCCTCCGTCAGCTTATAGGCTCAATTATATAACAATGCGTCGATCGTCAGCCGAGACGAGCGAACCCGAGGGTACTATATATCATACTGTGATACATATTCTATGAGCTAGTAATGAAGGCGCTTCCAAAGCTATTGCCCTTTTATGCCCCGCAAAATTATTCAATTGCAGCATTTTGTCACATCCATACCCAGCTTCGAGCTGTAATTTATTCTAGCTTTTATTTGTTTCTGTGAAGTTTTTTACAATGAGGAAGTTTAGTGTTTTTTTTATTTTGTAATTTTGAATTCCAGCAAAATCGATCATTCCATTGGCCTCGCCCCTAATACGTTAAGATTCATGTTTATTTGTTCCTGACCATTTAAATTTGTTTAGAATATTGTCACAAATCTTGACGTCACAATTATCAAGGTCAAAATATGTCGCATTTTTCTAGTGACGTATTTAAAAAAAAATCTTTTTAAATTTATACATGGAAACATTTCTACACAATATCCATATTGATTTTGAAAATACAATAAAATATTTTTTATCCACTTCATATATTTTTATCAGTATTCGTAGTATGTGATATAATTTCCTATCGAATACGGAGATTTGAAGCGGCCTTCGACTGCCTGTTTTCTTTGATAATATTCCCTAACTGCCAGTTCTCCCTATGGGTTCGTTTTTCGGTAAGCAAACCAGATATCCTTCACAGCTCTCATATCATTGGTTGGTTCATATAAACCAGTGATGTCGTTTAAAGTACTGCGTTTTTATTAAAATATTTTTGATTATTATTTTCGTACGTTTTCAAGAATGTTTACCGTACAATTTAATGCTCTGATTTTTACCGCGCGCAATAAAATATTTTTTGTATCCTATTTCCCGTAGGACTGAAGTTCTTCATTGTCCACATAAACAGAAATATTCATGTTTGTTAGCGAAAATTCTTGCTGGAAGTTCATTGTAATTTCGATGGGTAATTACACAAGAGCGTTTCTACAAAAATGCCCATTTAAATGAAGTAAGCATATTATCGGTTATATCCATAACATTAACACGTATCTACGTTAAATCTACTTTAATGAAAATATTTAAATTCATAAAATCTATCTGGTTTTTTGTTACAAATAAAAGTAAAATTAATCTGTTAAAAAAAAACTCTTATCTACATTGGGGATTTTGTTTATATGTTTTGTGTCATTAGCCCATGAATAACAAAGATTTCATATCTTTCACAGCAGCTTCATCCCGGTTTCGAAGATGTTACGAAAGCGATGAAACCGGTCACTGGTTATTTGAAATTTCTAGATATAAGTGTCGCTCGTCTTTTATGTCTATTATTTAAAAAAAAAATTCAAACTGAAAATGAAGTAAATAAAAACTCTTATTTGGAATTCTAATAATACGGAATGACTTTACGCCCCAAAAAGTAAAAGCCTAGACATCTATAGTCCCTTCTATAAAATGGTCTTCGTCTTTTTTGTAATTATTCACAATATTTTTTTTTTATGTGTTTTTTTGTATGTACTCATTCCAGTCAATGGCAGCCTTGAAATGCCTAGATTTTCAAATTCCCAAATAATTCGTTCATCTCGGTTAAAATATCGGTCTGATGAAATTTTATTTGTCAGTGAAATGCATTATCTCGGCTATAATTTACAAATTCCTGGGAACTTCACAAACCAAATTACGTTATTAAAACGAAATATCAATACACAAAATACTTATTGTTCCATAAACCGACACAAAGCGAACAATTGAAAAAGGGGAATACAAAAGCCCTATAGTAAAAAATCACCTTGAACATAATTATTCTATTTAAGAGCTCTTTCTAACTTAATGCGAAGAACGGGGTTTGTACATCACATTTTTTCCCCATAATTTTATTGTTGCAGTGGTGCAGACTGGTCATAACAAGCTCCCAGAGGTGGGAGCTTGTCATGGCCAGTCTGCGACCTCAAATACTTAAAAGAGAAATCAACGGGAAGAGGTCAAGTACTCAATGATAATATGGGAACCCGAGAGCCATAAAGCCTGAACTCTGACATCCCCATTTCACAGTAGAGAGAAATTAAGATTTTTTCGAGACTTATTTTTCTAGATTATTATTTTTTTGACATCACGAATGTGAAATTCACACATTTCATATTTCAAATGACACTATCCATGATATGAATTATGTTTTGTGAATTTCGGGTATTTTTTATTTTAGAGCATTTAAGACATTTAAGCTTTTAAAGTTTTACTCTAAATTTCTACATAAGATGTTACGATTAGTATGGACCAGAGATACTATAGAATGGGTTGGATAATTATTTAAACATTTTTTTGTTTCATCGATAATATTTTGAGTTTGTCCAAATTTTTATATACAGGTACTGGATTCGACCCCATTGCGAGTTATTAATATAAATATATTACAACAGAGATAAAGAGCATTTTACTGAAGTTAATATAGAAGTCTAGGCCGACCAGCCAATGACAGGGCTTATTACCATCGTAATGTTTCGTTTTTGACCCGGGCAATTGTGATAAATTATATCTACTCTTGTTCCTTTTCGGGTTAGCCGCATCAGCCACTCGAGACCCTTTCAAGGCAAGATGGAACATATTGACTTTTCTTGATTGATGAGGCTATGACAATATCACGCACATGTCTGAACATATCACGGATTGATAATGCTCCATGTTGCATGTTATACATAATTATTGTTGTAAAAACATACATTTATTATGTTAAGAAACAATAAAATCTCATGCACCATGGCACCATAGAGAAAAAATAAGTGAGTGCTATAACACCCCATTTAAGATGTTATAGCCCTTAACTTTTTCCGCATTTTAAATACTATTTCATCACCCATTTCCGCAACCGTAAGAAATCCTTCAATCTTCTTACTAGGGAACTACAAAACATTAAATCACTGGTACAGTTTAAAATAGGTTTGAGGTCTTGGATTAGCAGGGAAGGAACAAATAGACACATTCTTTAAAAAAAATGCATACTGCAAATAAATCATGTCTTCGTAATATCAGCATATGTTAATTTGGTTTTTCTTTTATTTTTCTTTTCTCTTCTTTTCACGGTGATGTCATACCATCTTTATATGCCATAAACTTTTTAATAATTAAAAAAGGAATGGCTCACGATCAGACGCTAAAGTCTTTGTGGGCATTTTTTCCAATTTATGTTATGGTTTTATTTTTTTTTAAAGAATAATAAATATTTGCGTTCTCATGATTTACCCAAATATTTGATTTTGATGGCCATTTTCAACGAGTTGTAAATAACTCACTATTAGAAAATGGGAATCAAGTTGGGGTAGAGTAGGATTCGAACCACAGTCTGTGAGTCCCAGATACTAGCCACAGGACCACAACCCGATTTAATTTTAACTTAATTTTTAGCTTAATTTTAAGATATATTTTTCTAAAATGTATTTTTGTAATTATATTTCTATGTAAATAATATATGTATGGAAAAATAAACATAAAAATATATATATATGAAAATACGAACTTGAGACTTTTTAACATTTAGGATAACATGCAGGCGATGACAAAACTGCATTTAAGTCATTTTAGCCCAAAATGGCATTAAAGAGGTTTTGGCTCTGAGGTACAGAAATGAGAGTTCATTATTAAATTTAGCGCTGTCCCTTTGAGACTAGAAGAACGAATCTAATATGCTTTAATTTATTTTGTTTCTTTCAACTGTAAACGTTAGCCTTGACTGAGAACGCTTTCAAGACTTTGAGATAATATAAATAAAAGGAAATAAAAATGGTACACTAAAAATCGTTCAGTTTCATCTTGTTTCACAAAGAAATTGATTCGAACCTTTTTACAGAATATTTCAAAGATTTGACCGTCAGATCTCTTTGATAACGTAATTTTCGTTAAGTTTATGTTTACTCTGATTATAAGGAACATAAATTACTGTTACAATTTTATTTTTGTCGGTACTGCTGTAACCCTAGTAAGTAACTATTGTTGTCGTATGTTTTATATTTTATAAAAATTAAAGATGAACAACAAATTGCAACAGGGATGGAGAACACCTCAATTAAGGGAGTAAGAAAGTCTAGGAATTTACAGGGCTTATAACCTGTTATTGGCTGGTTTAAGTGGCCACTTTACACACTGTGTAACATTCACCATTTTGTATGTTCAAATATAGGCAAAATGGTGAATGTTACACAGTGTGTATAGAAGCCACTTTAAACAGCCAATGACAGGTCATAAGCCCTGTAAATTTTCATAAAACTTTCATACTCCCTTAATCGAGGTGTTCTCCATCCCTGTTGCAATTTGTTAATCTTAATGTCTGTCGAGGGGGTGAAATCCAGTATTTTGTCTACAAACATTTGGCAAAATATTGTAATAAAACCAACTGGTCCAAGAAGAAGTTTAAAAATTGGAAAATTGTTTTCAGGCGTTGCCTAGTATGTGAAATAATTCAGTCAGATGAATCTCTTCACAACAATAAAGGTTTCAGCTCTTTAACTTAACTAAAACCAAAAAATGGAAGAATTGAAGAAATATGGATGTTTAAACATAGGCAAAATGGTGAATGTTACACGGTGTGTTAAGTGGCCACTTAAACCAGCTAGTGACAGGTCATAAGCCCTGTAAATGCCTAGACTTTCATACTCCCTTAATTGAGGTGTTCTCCATCCCTGTTGTAATTTGTTAATTTTAATGACTCCCGAGGGGGTGAAATCCAGTCTTTTGTCGACAAACATTTGGACAAACTCAAATATTGTTAAAATGAATAAGTTTAACAAATGTAATAAGTATGCCAACAATACTTAATATAAGTATTTAACTTACAGCCTTCCTGCATTGTCGACTTATGTTATTTGATTAAATCAACCCTCAATAAAACTTTTTTCATTTTGGATTCACGTATTTTATTTTTAAAATGTTTCTTTACAAAGGATCGCAATTAAATTATTTTTAACTTTCCTGAATTTTTTTTTTGCATCTAGTGGTGCATAGACTGCATAAGGCACTGCTCTAGTAAACCGAATACAGCATATTTAAACCATCTGTAGATAAGGTGATCAGTCCAGTTCAGGAACAATAAAATATTGCCGTTTAAACAACTTTTAAAATCAATATTTCACGTCCACTATGCCAGGAATCGAACTTGTTTATTTACAACTATGTATACAAAATACTGCAAATAAAATTTATTCTTTCGAAAAAACTTGAAAATCTTTTTTTTTTGCTTACAAATATTATGGTAGGTGTTAAGGATTAAGTAGTTAATCAGATAAGATCCATAAAAAACTAATGTTGTTTGTAAACATTCGAAATCATTTTTTTTATGAACAAAAAATAACATCTTTTTAATTTTTTGCACATGCATTATCGACTAATACAGCCCTAGTAAATGATGAATATAACATTTACGCTCATAATTTTTTTCGACTTAAATTAAAGATTTTGAGAGCTATAAAAATGCACATGGCAAAGATCTGCATTTTGCTAAAAACCACATGTAAATCGAACTATTATTTATTCAGTCCATCACACATACGAACATTGCCATCGATATACGTAAATAAACATAAAATACTTCATAAAAGTAGGTAGGTACATTACCAAATGTGTTTGAAAAATTATAACAGTTTTAGGTAAAAAAAAAAATACTGTATTTAAATAATGTTTTTTTATTTTTATTTTATCGCCGTAAGAATTTTCAATCTAAAAATTGACAATGGAAAATAAAACATTTAAATTTCTCCACACTCGTTTCCGAGTCGGTGTAGTCTGACGATTGAAGAATTTACAAAATAATTCACAACTGTCTCTGGCAGACGCAAATGTAGAACGCAATATTGTTCATATAAGTATTTGATACTTTGATACTTATCAGTCTCGTTCAATTAATGACATCTAGTATCCCATTCGCCATTTTAAAAAAAAATATTGTATCATTAAGAATTATTTGCTTCGAAAGGAATGACAAGTTCAAAAGGTTAAGTAAAAAATATAGTCAATCTGTTCAGCTGGAAAATTAAATTTAAAGTTGATGAATTTGAGAAATTGATTCTCACTCTTTTCCAACTTCATTTGTAAGAAACTTAATACATTTGCGATAAAATTCGGTAAAGCAGTTTTAAAACACTGGTTTATTTATTTTTTCTTATACGAACTAACTTTATTAAGTATAAATTTTCAATCCACTTCACTAACATAACCACCCAATCATGATAATGCACAAAATTCTATCAGTTTCCCTTTTCATGGCAATGATTTTAGCACCTGAGATCGGGAAGAAATAATTGAATTTCGTGAAATTCGTAAACTTGTTCCGGCCGTTTCAATCCTTTGACGAAGTGATAACTTGCTCTAGAAACTGAAAGAAAGCCTTACGAGAAAACCTAATTGATTCTCTGAGGAAAATGCAAATTTTCCATGGCTTTAAATTTTCTTTCGGTGGGCAAAGCCTTTTAGTTTGTTGGTTTTATATAAAGGCTTCATCGTTTACATTAATTATCAGAGTAAGCTGTTTAAAAAAACTGATACCCAAAAAAAACAAATAAGCGTAGTGTTTTGAGAAACCCCTATTTATTAAAAAAATATAAAAAAACTTAAAATTATGTCTCCATTCCGGGGTGCCCTGTGTCAGAGCAACATTTAATAAATAATTTTATAAAATACCTTTGTCAAAATATTAATTCGAAGGAATTAGTTTGTATATCTAAAAAAATATCGCGAAATAGATAATAAAAAAATGTTTCGTAATAATTTAAGAAGTCCTTGGCCATCTCTTGGTCAGCGTGTTTGTCTACCGTGCAACGCGTTTCGGGTTCGACTCTCCACATAAAATGTTTCTTTTTTAATGTGGCTTTACTATAGAATATTTCACAGTCTCTGGACTGGCACCTGAAACGTAAGAGTGATCATCTAACTTTTATATTATAATTTTAAAAATATCATGATACGCTGCGGTTGGTGGACCAACAAAGTGCCCTTTGCATCATTAGGTACGGTAGATAACGATAATGAAAAGCTTTGGTCTTATTTACCCCATTAAATTTCTTTCTTACAAATCTTGAAATCACCTATATATTTTTATTTATTTATGCAGAACCAAAGGGCTTTTACATAAAGAGGAGTTATAAACAAATTAAAAATATAAAAGTTCAATTAAAAATAAATAAAAGTATAAAAACTAATGAAAATACTAGAAATTCAAATATTTTAAGAGTTACTGGTTCTTAAAGTTTTATAAAGTTATAGCAAATATACGAGTATCTATTTTTTGGCTATCGGTGTGTTCGTTTCCGAGAGAGTTAATTCTCCCTAATGTGCGAATTTGACTTAGATTGAATAATGCATAGTAATGTTTCCCTTTTTTATCCCTCCACTAAAAATTGTGTTTTAAATATAATCATGTAAGTTTAAGATTGGTGTCAGGAATTTTTTTTCTTTAAGGAAATAGGTAACTTACCCCGAACGGAATATTCGCAATATTAAACAAATTGTTTACAAAGTAGGAAGCAAAAATAAATAAGCTCCAGCGAAGGATTACTTTCGGTCGGGCGACCAATTAATCAAAACAAATTGCAAAGTAACCAGAAAATGCTTCGTTAATGGTTTAGTACACTTTGAAATTTACAATCATTCTAATTAATTAAATTGTTGAAAAAATGGTATCAAAACACCATTATTTTTCTTGAATATCGATCTTATAATTCAATTCAAAAATAAAAAAGACTCAATTCACGTTTCAAGAAAAACAGTTTTCTTTATTCTTTCATGTAACTCTTTTTTGTGATAATGTAGTTTATTATTACATAATAACGTAGAATTACAGTTTTGTAACTTCAAAATTAGCGGTTTTAATAATATGATTTCAATATATTTAAATTTTATTTTAAAGTTGTGGTATTTAAAAACCGGCGTATATCTTTATATGCATAATTTTTCTGTACGTGTGATGTCACTGAACTCCTCCTAAACGGCTTAACTGATTCACGTGCTGTTTTCAGCGAAATGTAGACCTTTGCGCTGCGCGTGTACGTAAATATGAAAAAAAAGTTAAATCTTTTTTTCATCGATCTACCAGGGTTGCATTCGACGAGAATGCATATACAAAAAAAAAGAAGGAAGTTATATTTTTGTGTTCAAAAAAGTTTGTTTATGAATGTTTATAAACAACTCTCTTTTTTTATGGTTCTCAATCAGATTCTTTCCTTACATTCCTTATAATTTCTTCCCATATATGACTTTTTACTGGAATTTTGGTAATACCACAATATTATCAACTGACATTTACATTTTTGAAAATCGCATTCATAAATAAAGTGCACCCCTGTTGGTGAGAAGAGCTGAGTTTGACATTTGCAAAACGCATTGTATATTTGAAAATGAATTATTTTATTGTACCATAAACAAGAACCAATGAATTATCTTATCAATGAAAAGTCCTTTTCCAAGGTAATAGCAGGCAAGCCAACCTTTCGGGCAGGACAGCGTCTGTCGGGTCCGCTAGTTCATATATTTTAAACGACCTCAGTGACCTTTGGACTTACCCCCGGTGATGGGTAATTCTGAATACTCGAGACTTGTTGTGTTCTAACTAATGTTAAACTCGTGTGTGGCGTAAAAATACAATTGTAATATTTATAACATATCGCTAGCCCAAACCCCCAGTGAGATTTTTCTGATGAACATATTCTGAGAAAATTCGACTTTGAGGTGTGCAAAGGGTCTGACTGAATTCAAATATTATTATTAATAATAATAAATCTTAATTAGTCATAATATACAGTGTGATAAATACAAAAATAAAACAAAGTTATGCATGACTAAATGGTGGATTTATTTCCACTAGCAGTTTCTTACAGCTTGACCAAAATCAAATGTATAATTAAGTTAAGAAAACACAAACAGTTATAGCATTATTCAATTGCATCTTTTAAATATTAATTTATAGTATAGAAACATTTATTTATTAGAAACACTTTTAACACTTCTGCAATCTTTTCTGAATCTAAATTGCTGCTGAGAAATATAACCAAAATTTGTATATTCGTTTAAACATAATCTTTTCGAGAAATTAGTTAGTAGGGAAATAGGTCTGCAATTATTTAGTTCTGATTTTGAACCTTTTTTATGAACAGAAACTATAACATATTTTTTTCATAACTTGTAAATACACCTGTAGAAAACGATTGATCAAGTTCTTAGTAGGGAAGCAAGTATTTCTAAACAGTGTTTAATTAGTTTGATGGGTATTTTGTCATATCCGACACTTTTTGTGTTTTTAAGGTTTAATATCGTTTTGTATACGTATTTCATCTTAAAAACCGGCTCAACAAATAAAGAATGATTAACAAAATGTTTAAAATATAATTTTGTTGGATTACATTATTTAAGGGAGGTGTAAAGAAATTGTTAGATTCTTCCGCTATAAGTTTAGAGTTTGATGATAATTTATTATTTATATTTATGGAAAAAGTCATATAAGAGTTACAGTGTTTCTTCATTATTATAATATTATCTTGAATTATTTTCCAAGATGTTTTGTTTTTTTTTGGCATATTTAATCGCCTGACTATTGTAGTTTCTTTTTGCCAATCGTTTAACGTTTTTGCTAGAATAATTATTTGAACTAGATTATAAATACTATATTATTTATTTATAAATTTGTTGCAAAAAAATAAATAATAATATACATACTTAATAACAGGGAATCTATATAAAACCAATCAATGTAAAATGAAAACGGAGTGTTCTCTGTTTATGATAGTCTCCATCTAACATGGCACAGCCTGTTCTAAGGTGGAGATTTTTTATCTTTAGAGCGTAAGAAGTCCTATACTAATAAAACAATAACACAAAAAAGAAAAACTAAAACTACTAAATTATAAATGCCTAGCTAATCAAATGTAAGAAATTAAAAATCATTATTATACATATATAAAGTATATAAATGTGCCAAGAATACATGTTACTTAAACATAAATAATATCGTATAATATAAAATAAAACAAATATAAAGCAATGAAATACATCAAAATATAAATTATATGTGTACCAATTATATAAAGTACTACGTTTATTGATTTACATATATTTTCCAAAAAAATCTCTCGCTACACTATTTATATGTGCAGTTATTTTTATTTTAAAATTTGTTTTACATTTTGAGTCTTTTATATTTGGCAATAAATCATTAAATATTTTTGGAGCAATTACATTGTACTGCTTTTTACCAAAGGCGGTTGATACAAATGGGACAATACAGTTAATTTGTGTTGCTGAACGAGTGTTTATATTCTGTTGGGTTCTTTTGACCTCACTTAATTTATCATAAAATTTAAGTAGTAGGCACCTTACAAACAATTGTCTTACATCCAATATCTTTAACTCAGCGAATAGATCTTCCGTTGAATACCTTAAGGATTTTTTGAGAATGATCTTCATGATCCATTTTTGTGCTATTTTTACTATTATAATACGTTATTTCATTATTTTATGACATTTATTTATTCAATTGTAACTAGCGATATTTAAAAATGTTATTCCACAACGTAAATGCTGAAACAATAAATATTTGAAAATTAGTCTTTTTTCAAATCTTTACATTGTCTACTCTTTCATAACTTATTTGCGCAATCTTTGAAGAAAACGCGAAATTTTATAATATTGTTATTATCGAGAAGAATAGCTTAGTTTCTTGACAGCGTACTGGGTAATATGTCAAATTAATAAGGATACACAACATGAAACAAGAGAAGCCGAAAATTTCATGAAATTGTTATTCTATTGTCTTTTCTCTTTTGTTTTCGTTTGAGATTCATATGATGTGTACTTAGAGTTGATGTAAGGTTTTGTGAAGCGTAAGAAAGCCTTTCTATGTGTAAATTGTATATTAACTTTTTATAAATAAAACATTAGTAGAATAATAATATTCCTTCTTTTTCTAACCATTATTTTCAATATTTATTTATTTATAAATTCTTCTTCCTCTCCCATTTCGTTTGGGGTCTCTGGACCATCGGTTCGTCCGAATGGGTGTCCTTTATCTTAATAGCACTTAATTTCTGGGTCGACCTCTACCTTTTCGGCCATCATGAAGTTTTAGCGCCGAATGCACCCCATTTCCTCATGCCTAAATGACCATACCATCTCAGTCTGCATTCCTTCATCTTCTCTGCAACGGAAGCTACCCAGAAACTGCCCCTAATTATTATTAGTATTATTGTGGATAATTTACATAGCACCATTTTTGTTGAAATAACTTTAAGGGCGCTGTACAATAAATTTTCCAACACGTCTTGCAACTACATAGCGCAAGAACGGTTGGGATTTTAGTTTCTTGTTTCCAATTATAATTTAATTCAATAACATGACAGAAAGGAGCTAGATAACAGCATGTCTTGCAGCTACAGAGGACATGGACGGTATGAAACTTAGCCCCATTACATTATTGATAAATTTAATTTTGTATTTCATTTTTTTTTTCGTAATCGTTTATAAGGGCCGGATTACAATACATCCTGCAGCTAGAGAGCGCATAGACGGTTGAAATTTTAAACTAAAATCTCCCGATTAAATATGTAGTAAAACTATGTACAATAGGTGCACTGATGTTGAGATCCGTGCATTATGTAAGATCGAAGATTAGCACTAACGACACAATCAAGAAAGGCGCATTGCGTTGGTTTGGACATGAAGGGATATAAAGATTGAATATCAAAATAAGAACTATTGAGATACCACATAACGTTTATAAGTTTTCAAACCTCTTGAACATTAAAATTAACTTATAAATATAAGGGAACCTGCTTGATCTAAATAGCCTATACTGTTTCATATAATCTAAAATGATTTTCATTAATATAAAACTAAAGATCCACCTTTTATCCCCTGTACATTGTTTTTCTTGTTCATTTATCTTGGAAAGTAGAACTTCAATGTCCAATTTTATTAAACAGAAACGTAGATCATGTAAACTGCCGTCAGATGCCATTATTAATATAGTTTAAAACACATACAAACTGACATCCATCCATTATATCCTGTACGCTTCACATGCGTAGTGAATTGACGGCAAAAGAACGGCTAAGAATATTTATGATGCGAATGTTGATGGATGCAGAAAATCTAAAAAGCCCGAGAAAGACATTTTCATCTCCATTCCTTCCTATCACCCGCTTTCATCATCCATATTTTACCAGCAATAGAGGCGATGTCATCGACCCATCTTTTCCGTGGCCTTTCAACGCTTCTTTTGTTTGCCCATGGTCTCCACTTTATTATTCTGGGTGTCCACCTACCATAATTTTGCCTCGCCAAGTGTCCTGCCCACTGCTATTTCAATTTCGCTGCACGATCCATGATATCCACGACTCCGGTTCGGTGCCTTATTTCTTAATTTCCTACCATGTCAATTAGACATACACCGAGCATATGTCGTTCCATGGTTGCGTGTATTTTAATTTCTGGCTCCTTTTTTTGTGTTACAGACATGGCTTGACCAAATCCAACAAATACTTGAAGATGAACATGTCAAAAGTCCGAATAATGAGGAATTTCCGGCATATTCCGTTTTCTTGCGCGCGGTAAAAATTTAAGCATTAAATTGTACATCAACATTTCTTGAAAATGTACGAAAAAATATTTCAATAAAAACGCACTTCTTTGTATGACGTCACTGGTTCATATGAACAATCCAATGATATGAGAGCTTTGAAGGATATCCGGTTTGGTCAATGTAAACGAACCAATCGGAAGAACTGTCGGAGAACAACCTCTGACTTCACACGCGGAGTTATTTCAGAAACACATTTTTTTTTAAATCATTGCGCTGATAATACGATATAATAAAATAAAATTAAAACTAATTTGGCTTAGTTTAATATTCTATTAACAAATAAAAAAAGACTAAATGCATAACGTGCAAAATAACATGTATCAATGTAGAGGAAGCGAGATCTGTATGAAAAGACGGAGTAATGTGGCGTTCTATTCTATTTGCTTACCCTTACGGGAAAACGACACGATGGTTTGTTTTATTTTTGTTTTTAACATAAAGTATATTTAAAATAAAACGGTGACTCTTAATGGCCTTAGGTATACAATTAAATATTTTTTTCATGATATCCAAAATATGTAATCGTGTTTTGCGTGTTTGGTAAAACAACGCAAGAGAAATAAACAAAAAAATATTTCGGGTAATAACACGCGGCACATAAACTCTGCTAATTTTATGTTTAAGGAAGTAAACTACATAATTCATAAATCAATACAACGTGCTTTGTTCCAGTGACATAATATCAGATATATATTTCAAAAATGACTGATGCATAATGTAATAGTCAACATTTAAGATTTTTAACGATCGAGTAGAATAGATGTATATACTCTAAGAGTAGAATAGTTTTTAATAAAAAGGTACATTGTAAAACATGTTTCTTTTTTTAAAAGAAACATTTGCGTTCTTATGATTTACACAAATATTTTAACTACGGGGGGCATTTTCAATGAGTTCTTAATAACTCACTATTAAAACATTTAAGTTTGTAAGTGAAATTCCTTGATGGAAGTTCATTGTAATTTATTATATAAAGAAAAGACAAGTGATACTTTGATCCACAAATTTGGAATACCCAGTGACCGGTTTCATCGCTTTCGCGACATCTTCGAGACTGGTATCTTTATTAAGGAGTTCAATGTATTTATACAAAACAGAGGTAAGGATAGATAATTCAAAGTTATATGATAGTAAATTGAATAAAGTTATTTTATAAAAATAAAATAATAAAACGCCTAATATTTGGGCATTTTGAGGTGACTTTAAACTCATTTAAACTAGCTTCGGTTTCGGTCGAAACTAGAACCGATGCCAAAATTCTATTTCGGCTGAAAATCATGTTTCGGTCGACAACTAATAATCGGTTTAAAACATTGAAATATTTAAGCCAATACCTTTTTTTATTAAATTATGTTTTTTTCTTCTTTTTTATAAGATGAACATTTGGTCGCAAATATTTCATGTCCTTTTTAATAAAAAAAATGTTTTCATATCAGTCACTCAAAAATAATTTAATCAATAAATAAAAAATATAAAAAGGTGATTTAAGCTCTTATTAGTTACGTTACGGGGCAGTGTGTGTGGATGTGATGAGGTTGCGGGTGACAACATTGTTAAATTAAGCTCCAAAGCCTCGTAATGGGACCACAATGGACCATAACTGCGCCCTATATGCATCCAGTAAAGGTTATATCCGCTGAACGTGGCGAACGGAGCTTTCAATAAATCCATCGAACTGTCATACTGTTATTCTGACTTGGGCTATTTTGCCTCCAAATTCAACCACCGCTAAACAGCTTAAAATTAATTACGCTATAAGTTAAAATATTAAATATTTTATTTAGATTATCATCGTCATATCATTATTTTATGCGTCTAGAGGCGGACTTTGCATTATTAATATTCAAGGCATAAACATTGTGGTTAAACATATATATTTTTATAACCCTAACCTCATTTAATTTTTTCATTGTTTTAAAAATATTTTTTATTCCTTCTCATTTCTGATTTCTCTTCCTGTCTCCTTCCAAACTTATTACGTGATCCCACATTCCTCATCCTGTAATGTGTAAAACATAATATACTTTTTATTAAATTTACATGTGCAAGCTTTATTTCCCCATTAAAAAACAGCTGTTATTTTTAATTTATTAGGTTTTTTTTACATATGTATATTTTGATGTATGTATAGTATTTTTTTATTGCAAATTTTTGACCAGTTCTTCTTTTAATCTGTTTTTTTAATTGGCTGGAAGATATTACTTTTACCTATAAAAATAAAGTTCGTTACAGGCCCCAGTCCAGAACAATATATATTGCATTACAGAATCTTCTTTGAAACCAATGTTGCACGTCCACCCAGCCAGGAATCGAACTAAGGACCTCAGGCACGGTAGGAGAACGCGCCAATCACTATACTACGAGACGCACTTCTCTCCACCCGATCTCCTTTTCCAAGAATTTCACCTTAGAGTAGCAATCGAGCCGAAAGCACTCGTCCAGGGTTCTGGTTTTATTTCGATCACAGATCTGTATTATCCATTCTCCGGAACGCAGAGTATAGAAATATTACATGGCGAAAATCCTCGGCGATTATAATTATAATTTATGATGGAAATAAAAGACGGATATAAATCAACTTTTTTGTGTAATATTATTTGGCTGCGCATATTGTGCGAGTATTAGGTATGCATTTCTGTCAATTATTGTCGCAATCTCCTCATCCAATCTACCTACAGCCTTGCCTATCCTACCTCAGTATTCCTATGTCACCCGTCGTAACTAGACCTGTTCAACCGCAAGGTTATTTGTCAACCGCCGCGCCGCTTTTAAATATATTTTCCATCCGATCGCGCCAGTGTGGTGTCCCGAAGCTCGCTGCAAAAGGCCTTCCGCGTGACGCGTATCGGTGCCGCATCATTGACAGGGTCAAGGTCGGGGATCCAACCAAATCCCGCAGGAACGAGAAACGACTGAAACAGGTTAGTGGCTACCCGTCCTGTTTCTTGTTAGAGGTTGTGAACGACGAGTGACACCACATATCGCATATTTCCGTTACGGTACTCAAAAACAATTACAGTCCATGCCGCTCTTAGAGTAGGTATATCATAGAAGCCAGGAGAATTCGTTTGCCCCACAATAATTTCTTTTTGATTTTTTTTTTCAAACTGAAAGTTTAATTTGTGTTGAACAAAAATAATCAATTAGTAATCCCTTTATACGAAATTGTTTACCACCAAATTAATTTTTCGAGTCAAAATAAATTAATTCACAGATTTAAATAATTAATAAGACGTCACTCCCACGTCACGTTTAGTTTTTAAAACGTTTCTCTCTTACCTCGCCGTCATATTTAGAATAATGTATTTATTGTACATTGTACTTCGGACGTTATTTTGACAGAAGTATAAATTTTTAAACTCGAATATAATTGCTAAAGTTACATAGACTTGTATTAACGTGATAAATTTTATTTATTTTCAAATTATTTAGCTAACCTAGTTTATTTTACCTGTCAATCCGAAAGCACAATAATATTGTGAATATTTCTATAAAACGGTATTTTTCAAAAAAAAATAATGAAAGAATTTTACTTATGAATATGGAAATATTTCCATATAAATCCTTTAAAAGCCGCATAAATTCTCGGGCTTTTAGCATCAAACAGCTTAAACTTTCGAAGTTACTATTATAATTTACATTTTAATTTATACCACGGATTATTAAAATATATTTTTAAAATAAGTCGATGGGGCAGGCGCAGTTGGTTAGACGGCCAACTGTGAAACTGGAGTCACGGGTTCGATTCCCGCCAGTTGCAAGGAAAAATCAAGCAAAGATTTTTTTCAATTAATCTG
Organism: Micrasema longulum; assembly: GCF_059751315.1. Classification (NCBI taxonomy): domain Eukaryota; kingdom Metazoa; phylum Arthropoda; class Insecta; order Trichoptera; family Brachycentridae; genus Micrasema; species Micrasema longulum. Next base: position 70,238 of record NW_028278162.1, on the reverse strand, counting down.
GGTGTTGTGGTAGATTATTTATAAATTCCATCCATATCCTTTCCTTCCTACTTGCTGACAAGCCTCTACAATAGAGCCTTAGCGAGTTATTCCTTTAAATAAATATAAAGAAGTTACAGTACATCACAAATTCGATACCTTGCAATCTAGAAGAACCATCGAGGATACTGCCTTCCTTTTCAAAATAGTCAATATCAACTTAAATTGCCCTCAACTGCTTGAGAAAATTAAAAATCGTATCATTCAACGTACAGCTCGGCTGCAACAATTGTTTCATGTTGGTATTTCAAGCATACCGCCCGCGACGTTACGAGTTTTAAGTCATTGAGTTTTTTTGTTATTTCAAAGTAAAACCTAGTACCCACTAACACGCTTAACCTCGAAAAACATCTTTGCCCGGAAATCGGAATTCTATAACAACATAACACTATTGTTATGTTTCTTTTTTGGGTGATACCGTGTGTGTTGGATTTGTTCCGACGTTTCGGCTACCATTGCAGGAGCCAGCCATCTTCAGGAAAAGCTGAGTGATTTGTAGAAAAATAGTGTGTGTTTGGGTACTTGTAATTTGTACCGTGACGCAGTCGGCAGCAAGTACATTTCTATTCATTTTTGTAGTATGTAGTACTGGGAACCATGTTGAGTTTAATTTAAGCCCGTCGTCTTTGTTTATGTTATTTGGGTGTCTGTGTATTTTAATTGCCCCCTTTATTATTCGTGCACTGTAATTAATGGGCTTATGCAAAATCCAACACGCACGGTATCACCCAAAAAAGAAACATATTGATAACAATGACCGTAAAAACCTTCGCATCTATATAACACTATTGATTGGTTATTGTAAACACGTGTTCACTTCTGACGTTTCAAAATACACTGTTAATTTTTGTATACATTTTCGAGAAACTTCGCCGTACAATTGCTATAATTTTTACCGCGTGTAAGAAAACATTTTTTACATTAATTTTTTTGCAGCACTAAACTTCCTCATTAATAAATTATGAGCTAAGACGTTATTAAAATTATCATAAAATCTAATCCGGACTTCCTTACTCTCAATTCAGATCTGTTTAAAGACGTTACTTTTATCAATACATACGTGTTTCGACATGTCACCACATTTATCTGGGATAATAAAGCGTGAAATGGGTAGGTTAAATTTATGTTTTTCGCATTAAGGAGAAAATACCCTAAAAATCCGCACCGCAAAGGGGATGACGATATTCAGCGACTCATAACGGTTATTGCCGTGTGATATGCGGTTCAGATAAACGACAACACCGTCGTAAAATGGAACTTAACCAACGAAGGCGGGACATTGATCCTGGGAACAGGCGATCGACTCTCGGCGTAAATAGATAATTTGTATTCCGTAATTCGTAAGGGCCGTAAAACTCAGAATCTACTCATCACGCGTCTACACGAACTCTAAACTTTCCACCAACCAAGTTATGGAATGGCATTAAAGAGAAGGGTCTCCATGTAAGTCCACCGTTTATAGTACCGCATTTTACTAGATTTAGATCTTGGATCTTACTTTGTTATAAATTTTATAAAGAAACAATAAATTAGAAATTAAATGACGTAATTTTAAACGTTCATTGGATGTACAAAAGTTCCTAAATTTATGAAAAAAAAATCCAACAACTTCGATACCTAAATCAACCTAGAGTTGATGCTAAAATTCAAGATTTGAGATATGTCGAATATGCTCGTCATATGATAAAAAAAATTAGCGAGATAGATCTTTTTAACGAAAATATATAATCTTGATCTTGTTCACCAATATAACAGTTATGAACATTTTTATTTATTTTTTCATTGTTTTATATTTACTTACTATATCTTCTTCTTTTCTTCCCATCCCACTTCCTTTTCCCCCTAGCGAACTGTACGTTTTGTTTTTTTATATTTTTGTTTTTTTTGCGAATGTGTCTGGTTGTAGAAGTCGAGGAAGGCCGAGAAAGACATGGCATGATCAAGTACAACAAATTCTTGAAAGTGGTCATGTGAAAAGTCGGAATAATCGACGTGCGTGCATGAGAAGATGTATGAATGTGAAGGAAGCAAAGGAAGTGTGCCAGGACAGAGTGGTGTGGCGTTCTATCCTCTCTGCCTACCCCTCTGGGGAAATGGCGTGATGGTTAGTTAGTTAGTTAGTTAGTTTGTTTTTTTATATTTTTGTTCCTATTTGAAACCCGTAATTAGTTATTTGTTGTTATTCTTTATGTTTTGTTTAATACTATGACTGTGTTGGTTTCAAAAATAAGTATTTAAGAATATTTTTTAAGCAATAGTTAAGTAAGTATTTAGAATAAAAGATTTTTTTTTTATAGAGTGATATTAAAAAAATATGTAATTGGGAAACCGACAGCTCTATAATTTTTTTAATATCTTCATCATCAGATTTTTTCCACACCTAATGGTGCATAGCGTACTGCATTGGTTCATCAATCGAAGCGTATTTTGATCACTTGTTACATGGAGGTAGGATAATCAGACTTACGCTTCAGGTGCCAGTCCTGGGACTTGGACATATTCTAGTGTAAAAACACATTTTTAAATAAATATTTCATTTCAACCATGACGGGAATTGAACCCGAGACCTCTCGCATGGTAGAAAAACGCTCTGACCATTCCACGAATACAGCGATAATATATTTTTCGGCCAAATAAATACATCCTCTCTGCGTAATCTGTGATTGTAAAAGAACTAACGTACATTCACGGAGACTGGACCGTGCAAACCACGAGCCCACTGCGTGATATCGCATGATTGGCCCATTTCACACAACGGCAAAAATCTACACGGCATGATGATATTCATTGTTTTACAATAATTTATTTAATTAATGCCTGGCAAACGCAGTAACCAGTAGACCATACTAATCTCCAGTCAATTTCCTTTTGCAGGTTTTTACCTGAGAGTACTTGCTAAATTTAAATAATGATTTTAGCGAAATTATCATTAAAATCTCTTTTTTTAAGTCTTACTATTTTATTTGAATCGGGTTGTAGTCCCGTGGCTAGTGTTGCGGACTCACGGATCAAAAGTCCAAGGTTCGAATCCCACTCTACCCTTACTTGATTTTCATTTTTGAATAGTGAGTTATTACAACTCGTTGAAAATGGTCAACAAATTTTTAATATTTGGGTAAATTATAAGAACGCTAATTTTTTTCTTATTTAAAAAAAAAATATAAATATATTATTAACTGAGGCGAAAAAAAGTGGACTTCAGTTAGTTTTTATTACAACCTAAAAAAGCATTTTTATGACTAAAGCGGAATTCGGTGTTTTGTTCACGTCTAATATCAGCATTTTTCACTTCAAAACGGCAAAAAGTGGACACCCGTGTTCTATCCTCTAAGGCAGCTTTTCCCTCCTTTTTTTAAGCTTCCAGACCTTGTACTAGAATACTACATAAATAACAAGTATAGAAATAATAAATTGTGATTTTTTAGTACAGAAATGTAAAAATGGGAGACAAGTATTTTTGCGGACCGGCAGGAAATTTCAACGGACCGGTATCGGTCCGCAAACCGGCGTAGCGGTTGGAAAACGCTGCTCTATAACCTCCCATATAAAAAACATTAATAAATATAGCATACGAATAAGTTTTCGTTTAGCTTCATTATTCAATGAATTGGTTAACCATTCTTATCTTTTATCGGTTTTGAAACCCAGATTGACACGATTAGGCAGGAAAGTAATGGTTCGCAGTTTTCGTCGTAGGTAATGAAAAAAATCATTCCTTTTAACTCGTGTACTCAGAATTCATTTACACAGAGAGCTCTCTTTGCTGATTCTCTTAGAAATGAAACGAACGAGGGTCTCTGTTTGATTGAAATTTCCCGAAAGATCTCGAGAGATTGATTTAAAGGACACTGTTATTATCTTGTCCCCTGTCTCTAAGGAGTGGGCGAAAATTTTAGAGGCGCAACGGTTCTTAATTAAATTTACAAATTTCGATCATTAATCAACTGGGGATTTATTGAACGAGCGCGATTATAGTATCATAACTAATGAGTTGAGAACATTTTCGTTTAAACATGGTTTGAAACCTTACGGTAAACTTCGGTAAAATGTATTACTTACAAACAACTTTTATCAGGGCCCTAATTACAATCGGAAGTTAACAGAGTTTTCTTCAATTGTCAGTAACTTGTAATTCTTCTTCTTCTCTTAGTGCCCTGTCAGGTATTATTAACGTTGGCAATCACTATGAAAAAAGTCTCTCTGTCCTGTGCAGCCCAGAAAATCTGCTCCACAGTCCTGAAGCCAGTCCAGTCTCGTATATTTCGCAGCCAGGACATCTGTCTTCTTCCAGCCCCTCTGTGACCCTCAATCTTACCTTTCAAAATCAAATGAAGCAAGTGGTACTTTTTCCCACGCATTATATGCCCTGTAATTAAACACGTAATATTTTTTTTATGAATACAAATATTTAATTTTTCGTGCGAAAAATAGATTTTAGACAGTTGAAGATAACTCTGCTAACTTCCTATTGTATTTATGGCCCAGGATTATTGTTCTATGTGACGTTCAAGTAGGGAATGGAACTTAAATATTATACGACGTTTTAAGTCGGTCCAAATGTTTGTAAACATGTTGGATTTCCTACCCAGTGGGTTATTTCGTTCTAAATTTGTTTGCAACAGAGATAAAAAACATTTTTAAAAAGGTAATGTGGAAGTCTAAGCCAGCGGTTCCTAAAAGGTGTTCCGAGGAATCCTTGGTTTCCGTCCAAGGGTCAAAGTGGTTCTGAAAGTTAGGAAGTATATTTTATTTTATTTAAATCTTAAAGTAGGGCACACATATCATACATATTGTTATGTGTGTTCTAATAATAACATTGAAAATATATTTAATTTATAAATTGTTTATCACATATGTCTTGACCATTATTTTAAATTTTGATATGTTTTTTTCTTCATAAATATTTTTTTCCATTTCGTAATACTTTTTAATTGCTTTAAATAAAATTGAATTTTGTGACTTTGCCTTTTTCCTAAATGGAAGTCTAATTTTGTTCTTTTCTCTAGTATTGTAAAAAAAACAGGCAGTCGGAGGCCGCTTCAGATCTCTGTATTCAATTGTCGGACATTTAAATTTCTGTGATTGACCTGCATTATCTATGGTTAGTTTGGTTTAATTTTCGTATTGATTTTGTAGTAGGATTTTAGATTTGTAAACAGAATAACGATTTTACGTCGCCATAGACTAACGCGTCGTCTTTTTTTCCATGGTAATAGTTAGAGGACCGGCAATCAATACCAGCTACTTTCTATCTCGAAAAAATATATTATTCCATCGCCAAAGTTATTAATAAATAAAAAAAACTAATTAATCACCTGACTGATTTCTCGCTAATACCATGTGAGATAATACGAAGCCGCGGGTAAAAGCTAGTAGGTTTATATATCAGGAGCTGAACCCGGCAATGCTTTCCTATTGCTATATTTGAGTACATACTCGTATATAGATTAAATGAAAACAACAACAACAACAAACCATCGTAGATCCTTTTAACCGTTCTTTCGCTGTCCATTCGCTCTACATGTCCAAACTAACGCAACACCCCTTTCTTGATTCTGTCGATAATGCATGTCTTAGCCTTACACACTTCACGGATCTCGACATTTGTGCACCTATCATACATCGTTTTACCACACATTCGCCTGAGGGATCGCATTTTGACAGCATTCAACCTACTTTCATAATTATTTTTCCAATTCTATACTTCGCTTCCATACATTAGAGTTGGAACTAGAACTCCGTTGTGAACTCCTAGTTTAGCCTTTTGCGATAAACATTTGTTTGCCAAAGTAGATTTTAGTGCACTGTTCACCCTGTTCCCGGCACTCACCCTCCTTTCAATATCTTTCTCGGTCTTTCCGTCCCTAGTAAACATACTTCCCAGGTACACAAATTCTTCTACCTGATTCAGAATATCTCCGTTAACGCTGATCTCACATTTAGTTATATTTTCATCCCTTTCAAAAACCATCACTTTCGATTTATCAACATTCATAAGCAAATCGCTTTTCTTGTATACATCGTGGACTTTTGTTACCAAGAATTGAAGGTCTTCTTTGCTGATAGCAAGAAGCACGGCATCATCCGCATACAGAAGACAGTTAACAGTTATACCACACTTTTTTGCTCCCATTCTTAAATCTTTCAGTTCTTTCATACAGTTATCGATGTATGAAAAATTAATATCAATCATTGTATTTTGCGTACTTTTTGTACCTAGGCACTTGTTTATGATTGAATTCCAAAACTTTAAATAATTTATTTTCAAATATATTATTCTTTTTGCACATATCAAACTCTGATCTTCCAACCAACAAGGGTGCACTGTATGTGGGAATGAGATTTTCAAAAATGTATTATATGTCAGTTAATATTATTTTATAGTTACTGAAAATCCATTAAAATTTATTAAATGTGTGGAAATTATAAGGAGTTTAAAGCAATAATCTGATTGAAATCCATAAAAAACGAATGTTGTTTGTGACCATTCAAGAACCAACTTTTTTTATACCGAAAAAAATAACCTTCTTTCATGTTTTTGTATACTTATGCGTTCTCGGCGAATGCAGACCTGTTGAACGACGAAAAAAACATTTACGCTTCTTACTTTTTTTCTTGTGACAAAGATCTACATTTCGCTGAAAACCGCACGTAAATCGGCCCAGTAGTTATTCAGCCCATAGAGGACACGCATACGAACGTTGCCTTTTATATTATATATATATATACAGATTAAAATCTAAGAAACAGTTAAAATGTATACAGTTTGACCGCATTTTGTACGGATTCGCGTTTAGGAATATTGCGTCGAAAGATTTTTTTAAAATCGATTCTTTGTAAATATGTATTCTCGAAAATGATTTCCTCTAAGCGGTTCTAGGCACTCAGTCGGAAATTTGTCACTATTGGCGGGAAACGGAGAGAGCTGATTGAATCGGGAACAAGATGTTGGTGAATACATACATATTTATACATATATACATACGTATTTATATATTTATACATGCATACATATGTATGCGTACCCTTATATTGCTACACATTCGGAACCAAGGTAACAGTATGAAATACGTGGTGGGGATTTATGGTCCTCATTCGACTTTCTTTTGTTGGTGAAATTGAAAGCATGATTTCCTTATTTTCTAGCAAAGGGCCGTTACATCTCCGATTTTCAATTTGTCTCCAAGAAAGTAATGTACTTATACAAGAGGGATCGGCTTTCTGAGTAGCTTTTGACTTTCTTATTCAACCAGCTCGTTATTGTGATGTAACTGCCGTTGCAAATTGCACTTAATTAATTAATATCCCGGCTATAAATACTAAGAATACTACCACATTTTATGGTCTTCCAATTAACCTAAACGCATAAGAAAAAAAATATGTCAGATATTTTGGTATGTTGAATAATTTTAAATTAAAGATTTTGTTCATCAAGATCCCTAAAAATGTTAAAATTTCGAATACCCTGAGACAAATATATAAAACACTCATTTAAAGAAAAAGATGGAATCTAATTTGATCTGTAAACATGACACATATATTTTTTAATAAGATCAAAAGAGCCAGCGATTATCAGGCAATCATTTCCTTACCTTAGGTTACATCCCAGTGATTCGTGGAAGTTTTTTCACAGTGTGTTGGAGGTTGATCAATAAAGATTTTATTTCCAAGCCCAAATAATACACCATTTTATGCTACATTCCATTTTTATCTGGCAGTTGAGAATTAAGTCATATTTCTCTCAATGTGGTGGCTAAGAGGATTATTGCTCTGGAAAAAAGAAACATAATGTTATTTTATGTCTATGGAGGAAAAACCAATTCAACTTTTTAAAAGCAGCAATAATTTTAAAATTCATTTCAAACATAACCAGAATACGCATTTCACGGGGATCCATCAAATACGAATGTTGTTTGTAAATATTCAAATACAACCTTTTTTATATACCTACCTAGAATGGGAGGGTACCCATTTTTGGTAGTACTTGTGATAATGTGATGGATTGCCCTATACTTACAAGCTCTTTAGAATATCTTGTGCCCAACAGGACAAGACTCCAAACTACATTCAATTTGCCGATACCCAGGACAAATTCAAGAAATATATTGTTTGGGAGCATGTTGTCATTATTACAATAGCGTTATCTCCGGTCACAAAACTCGGCTCTTAAATTAATTAACAGATCAGCTAGAATTGATAAGGAAGAGGAACCCGAACTTGACGACGCCAGGGTGCTTGTCCGTAAATGCTATTCTATGGCTCAAAATTGTAACTAGATTTCGATTTATTAGTAACTACCAGAAAAGGTATATACATACACATAATACAAGGCTAGCACTATGTGCAGGCTTGTCAGTACCGAGGTTTGTAAACAACTATGGCCGAAGAATACTTCATTATTCAATTACTCAAATTTTCAATTCGTAAACAGATCCCTAAAGAAAATGTTGACAAAACTTTTAAGAAAAAAATAATTAAATGGCTAATTTGTAACAAGGCTTCATATTGATTATTATTTTATGTTAACAATTATCTATTTAAATTTTTGTAAATAAATTTTGTGTAAAAAATACGTTTGCATTTAGTTCTTAATAAGGTTTTTATTACTTATTAAATTTATGTAATTTCTCTAACGTTTTTCTTTGTAAATGAAAAATATGAAACCTGCTGACAAGCCGGTTTCGTGGTTTAGTGGGATTTATTTTTTTTTCTTTTATATTTTCTGTTCATATTTACCTTCTTCAATAAAAATAAATACAAAAATAACAACCTTTTACATCATATAATATTGTTATAAATAGATGAGAATTCGTTAATTTCTACGCACTTCATATTACATCGTTATAATCGTATCAACTCAGGAATAATTATATTATCATTTATGTATAAACAAAAGGAACATTGCCAAACGTCACAATAAATCAAGTTCCATCTCCAGTTTGAATTTTACCGGCACTCAAAATGGCGTCTCCGCGTTTCAAATTTGAATTTCCTTTGACAATCGAAAGAAGGTACAGCGCCAGCGACAAGCGGCTCCTCGTTAGTACCTACAATATATACACAGCGTCGCCGTATACAGGAATTCCTGCGAGCATCTACAAATTATTATCCATTAGCCATACATCTTAGAATTCTAATATCTTGTATCTACAGAATATATCGCGTGTACGTGATCCACGCGAATGTATCTCATCGTGGAAACTTGCTCCGAATTGCTAACAAGTAGCGCAATGGTTTAGAAGAATAAGGAAATTTGAATATTAGTCAAGCCATTTTATATATCGTGGTTATACAAGTAAAAATGACTATTTGCAAAAATGACGAAATTGAGATTATTGACTTTTTGACATTGTATTAGCATAATGCTTGTCTGGTAAAAAAGTCAATCCGACACTCCAAAAAATAATGAGTTCTTAAAATATGTGACCATTCGATAGAAGCTCAAAGATTTTTGACAAGTAAAACTGACCAACACACATCGTCACTTTTATTAGTAAATTTAAGATCCAAAGAATTGACCAAGTAATATTTTACATGTAGGTTGATGTCACCAGTAAAGAGTTAGTTAGAGTTAGTAGTAAGTATTTAGTAAGTTAGTATACGTTTTGTATTTGTCAGATAAGTTTTTTTTTTTGTTAAAGTTTATTAATAAAATTTATTCTTTAGATTATCACGTAACACTTCTTAATTATATGTTCTTTTTCATTTATTTTGTATTTCTGTATTTAAACATTATTTATAGTTATAAAATAAAATTAATTAAAATAATACCTCCCTCAATGAACGAAACAAAAGTGTTTATCTGCAAAATTTTATGACAAATTTTACAGGCAAAATTGACTAAGTTTTTATATTTTTTATTTTATATAAAAGTGATAATGTTTTTGAAATACGTTTTTACTTTACATTAAAGTTGAAAGTACCGCACATATAATGTACAATTATCAACCACCTACTTGAAAAATCTGATCTTTGAGAAGAAATTGAACTCTCGAAAAACACTAAAAGGGCTCCCCTGAACATTTTTGATTTTGTCACTTGGTCAATTTCGCTTGTATACCCACGATATGATGATATTTGATTTTATTGGAAATATTCGAATCCGAATGTGTGGCAAAACTATGTATGACACGTGCAAAGGACAAATGTCAAGATCCTTGCATTATGTAAGGCTGATAAGCATTATTGACAAAATTAAGAAAGGAGTTCTGCGTTGATTTGGACATTTAGAGCAAATGGACGGCGTAAAAACGGCTAAAAAGATTTACGATGCGAATGTGAAAGACGTGGCATGATCAAATCCAACACTTTTGAAAACCACTAATTTATAATTAATACTTGTAATTTAATTTGACAGAGATGCAAAACAACTGCAGCTTTAAATCATTTTATATATTTTGGAAAAAACTTTAATAATCTTCCATAAATCTTAAATAACAAATATTAAAACATTTAAATCTAAATTTTTAAAAACACAGGAGATCCACCCTATGCTTAACACCATACAGTAGAAAATTGTGAATCTTTTAGAATATAATATCTTATTTTGAAGAACCTGTTTTAGATAATAAAAATGAAATGTAAATAAAATATATAAAAATAAAAATCAATGTAAAATGAACTCCCTCTCTAAACACGACTTCTATTAGAGAGGTAGAAACGCTATTATTAATAATGTAAGTACGAATATTTGTAATTGTTTACTTATTTTGTTAACAATCTACTCACTCATTAACTTCAACCTGGACGAATGACTCGTCAAGTACCTTCGTTTAGTTGCAACGATTCACGTAGCGTATACTCGTATAATGCTATTCTGAATCGACTCCATCTACTCGGCAATAACTATTCCAACGTTGCTGATATTTTTAACTTAAAGTATAGCTTATATAAATCAACTATATTTAATCATTTCAAAGATGATGAACGGTAATATACATTTTTTAGATTATAGTGCTTTCTATGTTCACTTTTGTATGGGTACTATTGTGTACCATATTTACGTGCATACTTATTTTTTAAATTACTTTAATTGTCATTATCTTACTATTTTTTAAATGATTTTTTTTGAGACAAAAGAATTTTATTGTATTTAATATACTTATATTTTGTACCTTTTAAAGAAAAATATATATAAATTCTTTTCCTTTTAAAATTTTATCTGCACATATTTTTTAATTATTTTTCTATATCTAAATATGTTCTTCATACAAAACTGCTGTGTTATATATATATATAGTATTTATGTAAAATAATACTTTTGTATTTAATTTTAAGTTTTTCACATTATATTGAAATGTTATAATTATTTTTAATATGTATCATTTTATAGTAAAAAGCACTGCGTGCCGTGTATATTAATAAATAAATAAATGAATTTTGTTCAATAAAAAATATGTCGGAATCGTGTAAAGATGTATGAATGTAGAGGAAGTGAGGTCTTTATGCCGACAAAAAAATATTGCATTATATGCTCTCTGTCTACCTCTATAGAGAAACCGCATAATGGTTTGTTTGTTTTGAAATCCGACAACGGACGCAACAGCCTCCGGTGTCAAATGTTAGCAAGTGGAAGCGATATGACTGGCTGAACCATATATTGCGAATGCCTCCTGAGAGCCTTAACTTCTCGTACCTACTTTACAGGCATCGCTTTTTCTTGTCCTGTGCGACTAGGGCTGACAGTTCGCCAGTGATTCACGCCTAAAATACGGGACGCGGACTTGACTTGGAAGGACGCACGGGAGTTGGCCGCTGACAGAGACGCCTGGAGAAACCTTGTGGATAGCATACGCTTCGCCTAGGGAGCGGACATGGATTGAGTTTCATCAATTGTCTGTAGTATTTAGAGAACCAATTTCAAAATATACTTAATGGACGTGTAAATAAAAATAAAGTGTTTTCTAGAAGTACTTTGAATAAATAATATTGCTTTAGTTGATTCAGATAATATTTAATATAAATGTACATGTAATTGTTGATACTTTTTCATTATTTTTTTTAGCTTTGAAATTTTTAATATGAGTTTTCAATTATTGTTTTGATTAAATTGTTAATTTATAATACATCATAATATTTACTCTACTTTTATATAAAATCGTATGTGTAAATACGTCAATGAATAAAAAAAATGTACTTGTCCCTCAATGAGTTTTACGGAATCAAATGTGACTTTGGAATATTATGTTTAATAATATGTTTTTTTTTAATAAGCATTAAATATTTTATCTGCTTTCAAATATTACGTGTAGGTACTTGCATGAAAAACATATCATTTGAATTACCAGAGAACAAATCTTAATATTATGTTATTATATTGTATGATTGAAAATGCTCGTTCTTTTAATCTTATGACGTTACTAATAATCAAACTCTAAAACTGTTAGAATACGACTATTCAGCTTAATAACAATTCACAAATGGTGACATTATAAAAACAGTTTAACCTTTAGTCGGGGAAACTAATCCTCTTATACAAAATTGAATGTCAATCGTCACTCACTAAAAGTAAAACATTATTTCATATCACAGGAAACAACGCTTTTGACACTTCTCAATTTACCCTATCAAAAAACGGCTCTGAAAATTCTCTAAAAACCAACATTCGATTTCGCAAGGATTAAACTGAAACTTTTGCATCACTGGGTGGTAAAATACTCCCTACAATTTATTATTAAAAATATTAACTATTTGTATTTTCGATCCTTAAATGACTATAACGAGTCAAAAAACTGATTTAACTCTTTTACTTAGGAGATAAACGCTTGATAACTTTCGGTTTATTGCCTCAAAATTATAATCACCAGTACTCGATTGTACAAAGGGGTCTGCGTAAGTCAACCAAATGCAGCCTATCTAGATCATTCGATACACAAAGGTACAAAATGGCAGTCTAGTAAGTCCAGGGGCAATTAACTTTCGTAATATAAAACCACCGACCTTGTCAGGAATCGGACCCGGATTATTTCCTTACACCGGCGTTTAGTTTTATCGATAATAAAATGTTTAAATTGTGAGCTTGGTCCTACTAACCGAGATTTTTCTTCCCATTTAACCCTTCCGGCCCTGAGGGGTCCCCCAGGTAGCAAAAATTCTTAACCATTAATACTAAATGTACTCTTGTACAAGCATTACTACTACCCATTCTAGATTTCGCTGATGTTTCCATGACTGATTTAAGCTGTGAGCAATTCGATAAACTTGAACGATTACAGAATACATGCAAATCAGTGCTCTTGAACGTGTCACTGTGAAAGCATCGCGATGCCATATAGCGTCCTCTCATAAATAGGATTTAATCAAAAAATGTGTGAATTTAAATGAAAACTAGAAATATTATCAAACAGTTTTATGAACACTACCATGACAAATCATTAAGACATGTTTTGTTATTTTTAAAAGTCGTATTTGTAGCATTTTAGCTGGGATATTTCTGGTACCCCCCTCAGGAATTCGCGGATTTTTTCTTCTTTAGGCTTGGAAAGATTAAATGAAAAAAATATGGTACACAAAAATAAAAAAATGTATTTTGCTTTTCGTACTGCGACCTTTTGCAAAACTTAGTAGAATTGTAGAAGAATTGATTACTATCAATCTTAATTAATTATAACTATAATATGTAATTAAACAGAAAACAAAACATAAAGCCGTTTTCCCATAGGGGTAGATAGAACGCCATCACTATCTTTGCATACAAACTTCGCTTCTTCTACATTCATACTCATGCACGCGAGCCGATTATTCCGATTTTAGCATATCCATCTTTAAGTAGTTGTTGGATTTGGTTATGCCATGTCTTTCTCGGTTTTCCTCGATTTCTGCATCCATTAACATTAGCATCATAAACTTTTTTAGCCCTATCTTTCGCTGTCCGTTAGCTCTACACGTCCAAACCAACGCTGAGCTCCTTTCCTGGTTTGGTCGATAATGCTTATTTCAGCCTTACGTTATGCTCTGGTCTCGACGTTTCATCACTTGAGAGTTAATATTTTTCGTTTTAAATATTTGTGTTTGCGTTCTGAAAAATTCACTTGTGTCGACAGATTTCCGGTTAACCAAAATAATAAACGTTTTCTTGCCATAATCATTATTAATAGCATTTTTTCTGTTATCCTATGCTTAATGGAATTACAAAAAATAAAAAAACAAATTATAAAAAAAAATGTATATAATGAAGGCGACGATTGCTTAAAGGCACTCAGGATACATTGGGCAACGATTCTACAGTATGCTACCCCAAAAGATTGCTTACTCAACTTTACTCTATTCCATCCTCGGTTAAAGGGTGGCTACTAAAAATCGGAAGAAGTCAGCTAGAAAATACCGTAAAATAAGCAATAATCTCCCCAAGAATCTACTGGCTTTTCTTATTTTTTCGTTTTAATTGTATTTCCACTTTCTTATTATATTCTTAATTTCTCTATTATACCTTAGAGAATTTAAGATTCTGGAGACTTTTTGAAGCAACTTTACTGGTAACGATCATTTGCCACAGTAATTATTAAATTTAGGAATTATGAAATAAAGGTTTTTTAACTTGCCTCGTACTTAAAACTTGTAACTTTAAACGCTTTGTACTTTAATCTTCCAATAGTTAAAATACGCCATGACTATTTATTTTTTATTTAAATTTTCTTTAATTTTATTTAAATTCTATTTTTTTAAATTTAAATTTTAATATCAATTTTTATTTATTTATCTAAACTATCACGTATGTACGCATAATGATTGCTTTAATACAAAATAACTTTGACTGTCTAACTTGGGTAAGTATCCCTGTTCTAAGACGGTAAAAAAATATACTATTTTACTAGCCAAAAACACAATACATCCATACTAATATTTAAATGTAAAAGTGTGTTTGTCTGTTTCTTTGTGTTTTCTTCACGTCGCAACGGAACAACGATCGACTTGATTTTTTGCATACGAATAGCTGGAGATCTGAGATGTAAAAATGTACTTTAAAAAAAAAAAAAAATATCTCCCTCGGAAAAATGCATTTTTTTTCACTTCGCAACGGAGCAACCGACTGACGTGATTTTGCAAAGGGATAGCCAAAAAACTGACAAGTTTCGCAAGTTTATTTTCATCCTAAAAAAATATCACTTCCTAGGGAAAATTCTCAATGGAAAAATGAATTCTTAGTTCAAAATCTTATTGATATTAAAGCAAAATAACGATGCCACGTCGCCATAGACCAACGGAACGAATTTTGCAAAGCGATAGTCTGAAGACCGGCATTCGATACAGGCTACTTTTTATCCCAAAATATTTGCGGGTTAAAGCTTGTATGTAATACATGTGAAAACCAATAAAACAGTTTTTTTTTTTGATTCGCTAAATAGTTGAAATAGTAAAGAACTTCAAACATGAACATGTGTCGGTCATCCACCAGCTTTCACTAAGAAAAGCAGGAAAACATATTCCACTTGAGTCTCTTACAGCATTTTTATGGTTCTGGCATTTTATAACATATTTTTTCTCCTTTGTAAAAGTATTGTCTCTGTTCCAAAAAAGTTCTAACCATTTGTCGAGAAATTAATTGCTATAATTTTGACACTTAATTAACTCATTACTTCGTCGTGATCGTAGAATAACGACGGATGTACGAAAAATGTGGCATTCACTTACTTTTATATTTGATCTCGAAAAGGTTTTATAAAGACTTTGTATTCTAGGTTTCAAAAAAAAATTTTTTTTTTGTTTTTTTACAATATACATAAGAGGTAAAACAGAGTATTTAAAAAATAAAGGATAATTACATAGCAGTGAAATACATATTAACAGTAAAAACAGTAAACAAAAAATTCCACAAAGGCATGGCCTGTTCGTGGGTATACAAGAAATGTTCATGAATTTTTGCTCCTATTTTTTTTATTTTTATATTCTGTAAAAGATTATAAGGTATTTTTGTATTTTACAGTAATTAAAAAAGGAAATAAAAAATACAACAAAACAAAACAAAAAAATATTCCTTATTGTTAAAGGGCAACAAATTATATCATAGAAAAAAGAGTTAATAGGTATCTTAAGTTTGAATCTAAGATAGTACGTGTTTTTTAAAAGAAAGAAAATTTTTAATCAATGAAATATCAGAAAAAAAAGAATTAAAAAATTTTGGGCCCATAAAATATGCATGTCTCCGTGCTAGCCTCGTTTTACAATGTGGTATTTCTAACACACGATTCCTTCTTTGACTTGATCTATTTGAATTACTTGTAAATACATTTTGGTTCCTAAATATATATTTTAAACATCGAAAACAATATATTTGTCTTATATCTAAAAGTTTAGCTTCTTGGAACAATTGGAAAGAGGGAAAAGTGCGATTTTTGTAAAACATAAATAACATACATAAAACTAACCCGAGTATCAAGAGAGGTTTATGTACTTATTGAGATGTGAGACAAAGCGTCAAATAATTTTTAAACTACTCTCACGTAAAGTTAAAGAAAGTCACATGCGTCGTTGTTCTACGATTATGAAACTCTTATTAGGTAACTTATATTTTAGCTGCTTTATAACATGTATATCTTTATACCTAGTAAAGTTTACTTTTAAATTTTAGCTTACAATGCAAAGTTCGTGGTTTTAAAAAAAAATGTAGTACACTATTAAAGTAAGCTTTTTATGTATCGTATTATCAGCGCTGCGATTTTTTAAATTTTTGTATTTCTGAAATTACTCCGCGTGTGACGTCTCAAGCTCCGCTTCTTCTCGGGCAGTTCGCCGATTGGTCCCTTGACTTAACCGTAAACCGGAAATCTTTCACAACTTTGTTATCGTTGGTCATCATTATTCCCTTTCCGCAACTAATGGTACATAGGCCACTGCATTCGTGCACCAATCGCAGTGTATCTTGATCATTTTCGTTACATGAAGGTAATATGGTCAGTCTTACGCTTCAGGTACCAACCAGTCCAGGGACTATGAAATATTTTAGTTTAAAAACACCTCTCCCCCCCTTCTATCACTAATTAATTCTTACGAACTATTGACGTCGTTCAAAGTCGTTTGTATTTATTAAAATATTTTTTATTCTTTTTTTCATCCATTTTCAAGTAACTTTGCAGCACAATTTTATGCTCCAATTTTTACCGTGCGTAATTAAAAAAAAAATATATCCAATTTCCCATAGGGCTGAACATTCTTATTAAAGGAAAATATCACATACTACGATTACCGATAAAAATATATGAAATGGATTTAGAATAATTACTTGTATTTTCAAAATCAATTTGGATATTATGGAAAAATGTTTTCATACATAAATTTTAAAAAAAACTTTTTTTTTTTAAATACGTCTCTAGAAAAACGCAACATGTGTGGCTTTGACAGTTATGACGTCAAGATTCGTGACAATGTTTTAAACTAATTTGAATGGCAGGAACAAATAAATATGAATCAGAACGTATTGGGAGCGTGGCTAATGGAATGACCGTTTTTGCAGGAATTAAAAATTACAAATTTAAAAATGTTATTTATTCTAGGTACTAATAATT
The DNA here is from genome assembly GCF_059751315.1 of Micrasema longulum. Taxonomy (NCBI): domain Eukaryota; kingdom Metazoa; phylum Arthropoda; class Insecta; order Trichoptera; family Brachycentridae; genus Micrasema; species Micrasema longulum. The sequence continues at coordinate 52,698 of NW_028278162.1, read as the reverse complement.
TCATAGACAGTATTTCATAGGCTTTGATTACTTTAAAAATGAAAAAAAAAATTAATTAATATTTCCTTATAGGAACTACAGTATCTATTCCTATATTGTATTATCCTTTTTCAAACGTTTTTTAATAATATGATCTTTCTTTTCTTTTTTCCGCTTATATTTTGCTTTTACAAAGTTGGATTTATCGTATCTCGTCAATTGGTTTCCTGATCCACACCTAGTTTCTCAAATAGCGGAGAAAGGCAATAAATCCGTTTCATATCCGTTGCTAACTAAACCAAAGCGTTGACATGGCGCTTTACAGGGACAGGTCCGAAGGGCGCGAGGGCGAAGCGAGACAGAGCAAATAACTCAAAATGAGGAAGTTCAGTGGATTTAAAACATGGCCACCCGGAAACCTGAAATCAATCACAACAACACATCAATGCTATAATTGATTGCTTATTGTAAACACGAGTTCACTTAAACTTGTGACGTTTCAAAGTAGTATTTTTTAATCATTTTTTTCATACATTTTCTAGAAACTTCGCCATACTACTCAATGCTCTAATTTTTACCATCAGTAAAAAAAAAAAACCCGGAGCACTGAACTTAATAATTAAAGACTGTTTTCACAAAGTCAAATATCTACAAAAAAACCTAAGTGTGTTTTTTGACGGAAATCAATTTATCTACATATGTGAGTTCTATCGATTGGTGGAATATATTTTTATCAAAACGATATAATGTTCGAAATTGCAGCTAGCCGAATTATTATTATTATGATGGTTAACTTAAATAGCGCCATTTTCGTAATATATAATACCTTAAGGGCGCTTTGGATTGGATTGGATTATCATTTAATTGTGCAATAATACGAAAATATTTCAGAAATAACATACCTATACATAGGTGTATGTAGACATAAAAAATAAAATAAAGTAATAATAATTACATGCAAAAGTAAACTTATATGATATATCCTAACACAAATAAATGTTTTACACATTTCTATCACAAAATATATAGATATATCGATTTTGCAAAAATTAGGAATGTTTTGATGTTTTTAATGAACGGTTTACTTCTTCTATAATATTGATTTCAGTATACGAGTTAAGATGCAACATTTCTATAAAAAGGGTTCTTTTGTTTAAGTTATAATCCTAGTAGTTATGTTTTCATCATAAGAAAACCTTCCGCTAAAAGTTTTACTTTTTGTAGGTATTTCGCTTTGTGAAAACGGTCCTCAATTGTGATGTGGACAAACTGGGGCAGGGATGAGTGAAGTCACGAAAACATTAAGTTCAAGAAGCTTTACATGTTTCATAGAGCTTAAACTTCAACGCTGAATATGTGAAAGATACAAAAATTAAGATATTTTGTAATGAAAAACGGTTTATTTAAGCATCCTCATCCCTCTAATTGTTGCGTATTTAGATCCTTTTTATTACAAATAAGATTAGGTAATCAATCAGTCAAGAATGACGTATAATTAAATATAGTAGATACATTGCAAGCACGTAGTTGGTGTTAGTTCAATGCGTGGGTAATTGCCTTCTTTGCCTTAATTCAATAACGGACTTTCGTCGTAATCAGACGTGCCGCTACGCAGAAAAATGTCGCCGCGTTTGATAAGAAAATTCTGCGATTGCACTGCAAAAGTAAAAATATTTTACAGTAGAACTCCGTTTATCCCAAAACTCTTCTCATCTGGATTGCCAAAAAATAAAGGAGATATTATGAAAACAAGTAAACAAATTTCTTCGTCAAAACAATCAACTTTGCTGGACACGTTTAAGTTTAAGTATGTTTTCAATTCCCTGTATTAAAAGCAATAAAAAAGGTCTTAGAGTAAACTATGGGTTTCATTCAATACACTGCGTTAAATGCATTAAATTAAACACTTTGTTTTAATAGCACTTAAGTTTATTTTAATGCACTACTAGTTTCGGAAAGCACAGATCCTCCCATCTCCAGGTGTTATTATAAACTAAACAGAAATGAAAAATGTAATTACCTACAATATTCCCGTTATATAAACTTCCCCCTCCTTAATTAGCTCCTCCCACCCCTGTCAGTACCTAGATTTCTCCATTCTGTATATTGATGTTTAGTTGATAATAACACACTTGTAGATGGAAGAATCTGTGATTTCCAAAACTAGTAGTGCTTCAAAATAAACTCAATTGGTCTTAAAACAAATTGTTTAACCGCGTTATTTCACAAATTTGATTCAATAAATAATATAATATTGCCTTAATCGAACTATCCGGATTTTTGCTTATCCGGATAACGTCTGGCACTCATTGATCCAGATAATTGAAATTTTACTGTATATATTTTCATTCCTTAATACAATACAGTTTATTGATAAAACAGGTAAACAGTTATATTCAATGTACTGACAGTCAATGTTTTATTATACCTTTTTTACACAAACGTTTGCATGAGTGGTTTTATAACTTTTTATTTCAAATTGTCACGACATCGACAGTTAGTAAAATATAAACTGTCGTAAAGTCAATGGCTATTTAAACTAAAATAAATAAAAGCGTTATTGCAGCATGTGCCCATCTCAGTACACCTTTTTTATCTCTATTTTATTCCAAGTTTTTGTGGCTGAATGAAATCTCGCTTTTTCGTATTAATAACAAACAGAGAGAACTTTTAATAGACGTGCTTAGAATTCTCTTTAAGTTCAGGGTAAAATATCATTTTGCAGTTCCTAGAGTTGAATACAACCCATTAAATTCCCGATGCATTCAAGAAAGCATACAATTACGGAGGTCTTTAGCTCATCCCAACGGGAATTTTCGCGCTCTGTAATTATTTCCACAGAAGCAAACAGATAAAATACTGCGGTGAGATAATAATGACTATCAACTAAAGTAAAATATTGCGACGGGAGGGTGGAGTGCAATGGATTCAATCGTTTAGAAAGAAAAAGGAAATATACGCGATGTCTTGTAATGCAACATCTTCTAAACTTTAATATATTACTCCCCTTACTCCGATTACTAACAGCTAACTCAGTACTCAGAACAAGAGATTTTACGTGGGTTCAAATGAAGATAAAATTATCATAGACAATAAATAATCGACATTTTGAAATAAAAATAATGTTTTCTTACAGATAAAAAAATAAATAACAATAAAATGCCTAACATGGCAATTCCAATTACCAAGCAACTACCTTGGTGAAAGTGTCTAGGGGGGTTTGCATTAATGTCTTGACAAAGAGATTGGCGCGTCTTGAAACCAGTTGAAAAGTCAGTAAGTGGTTATGGTACTCGCAAAGGTTCGCTTTTTACCTAATTAATCTCAGCCTAAATCAAGTGTGGGTTATCACTAGAGCCCTTACAAGGAACTGCAGATTGAACAAACACCTTCCTAGAATTAACCTCTCCGAAACTTCTAGATGTAGGTTCTGCAGTGCAGATGAGATGATAACACCTATAGACATTCTATGTGAAAGTGATGTTTTCCATCATAAAAGGAGCCTCATCCTTGGGAGACCACTGGTTAAACCTGAGGAAGTTAAAAAGCTCGCTTCCTCACAGTAGCCAGCTTCTTTATGGACCTGGGCTTGGATGGCGAGAACTATTCACGGGGTCCCGTCAAAGTAGATCTTTACAGGTCGCAGTGACGTCAGGAGCTTGCAGAGTACTGACCTCCACCTCTACGAAAAAAAATAAGTGTTTATGTACAAATTCACTCATTGATATTGAAATATATGACCACAATGTTAATATTTTTAATATAAAAAAAAAGAGTTTGTTATATTTTTTGTAACATGCTAATTTTATGGGAAAAAGAAAAAGTGTTGTCTCTATGCCAAAGAAGTTCTAACTATTTGTCGAGAAATCAATAACTACAGTTTAAACACCTTATTAACTCATTATTTGTATTGACAGCAACTTTTATTGGGTAACTTATTAGAATTAGCTACTTCAGAACAAGTTTATCTTTATACCTATTGAACTTTGCTATTACATTTTAGCTTACAATTCAATGTTACAATAAGGAATTTCAGTGCTGTGAGAAATTGGATATAAAAAATATTATTTTACACGCGGTAAAAATTATAGCATTTAATAGTTCGGCGTAGTTTTTACAAAACGAAAAAAAAAAAACTTATTTTAACAATGTCGCAAGTTCTTTCGAACCAACCAATGATGGAGTATTGGGATAGATTTTCGGTTTCCGAGAAGCCAACACACTAGTCAGCTAAACTTACCAACGAAAACTTGTGACGTCACTGGCCAAGTAATTACAAAATTACTACTACTTCTACCATCATGCCATTTCCCCGTAAGGATAGGCAGAGAGAATGGACCGCCACACACGTCTGTCCTGGCATACAGTTCTAGCTTCTACCGCATTCTGACATTTTGTCATACATGCCCTTCGGTTCTGCCTGCTTTTGCCATGACCACACTTAAGATTTTGGTTTATCTGATCATGCCACGTCTTCCTAGGTCGTCCTCGTCTCACGTTACCGTTCATCTTAGCCATATATACTTGTTTTGCCATTCTTTCGACGTCCAATCGTTGTACATGACCAAACCATCTCAGAGACCCTTTCTTAATCTTATCAATACCTGACTCAGATTTACACTCTCGCCAGATTTCATCATTCGTAACCCTATCATACATATATTTTCCACACATTCGTCTAAGAGATCGCATTTTGACAAGCTTTAAATATCAAAGCGCTGATAATACGATACATATAAAATAAATAAATATTTTTTTGGCTTTGTTTGATAGTCTATTGACTATTAAAAAAATATTAAAAAACAATGAACTTCCTCGTTTTTTGTGTGCTTAATTTTGTTTTTTTTTGTAATTATCCGTTTATGTATCTTAAAAACGTAGCGCCGTGCACATAACTGAAAAAATATAAAAAAAATAGAACAGAATATTTTTAAAATGCAAAATGAAGGTATATTCAGCTTATAAAAGTTACCCCTTGATAATGGTATGCAATGGACGTTGGCTTTAGAAGCTTCTTAAGGCGTCCGCTTTTAACAGTAATATATTCAGGTAATTTTTCAACAGATAAGAATTTAAAAAATAGGGCATTTACCTGTTTTAGGTTTTCTTATGTATTATTTAATCCAAGTTCTTGGTAATTTTCATCACTGAACGCTATTAATTACAACATGCGATATTTATCAAATATTTGCTTTAAAATTTTATATTATGAAATCACTAATTATAATGTAATTTTTTTTATTACGGTGATTTAGATCACATAGTACAATTTATTTTTAAATTTTATAAAGACTGTAGATTTTTAGTTGATGATGCAGGAACTCCTACCACGTTTGGAGATGACAGAAGAAAACGATGTTGTGCTTCGTAACGGCGATAACTGAATTAAACTGATCTGATGCACTTTATGTATGAACTGAACTCTACTGACTACTCTGAAGTCTACTGAACTACTGATGGTGCCTAAGGGTGCAACTGATTTTATTGTAGTTTTCCATAGTTTTTTATTTACTTCCGGGTGAGGAGTTGAGGTCATTTTCCGTTTCCCTTACTGTCAGCAACTTTATATCCGTGCAAGGTAATCAGTATTTTAGATTTTTATTTTTTTTTGTTGTTTACGTGGAGGAAATAAACACAACTTACATCAAAACCAACAAATTAGTCAATAATGTATTCTCCTGCATTATTTTTCAACAAATCACCCAGTAATTCATCGCATCTTCACTGCACACTACGCAAATATCACGAGTAGCTTTAGCAACTTTATTCCTTCGATTGATCGCGAACAGAAGGAGGTATCGAACATGCTCACTTTCTTCATCCTAACATCCCATTTTGTAAGCTTTTCTTCTTCATTCCCTTTACGCACTCAATGCTGTATAGGGCACTGCATTGGTACACCAATCGCAGCGTATCTTGTTACATGAAGGAAAGATCATCAGTCTCACGCTTCAGGTACTAAAACACCGTTATAAATAAATATTTCACATCAACCATGTCAGGAATCGAACCTGAGACCTCTTGCATGGCATGCAAACGCGCTGACCACTACACCACGAGACCGACAAAGCTTTTACTCAAACAAAAAAATATCTGTAACGTAAAAGCAAACACAATGTCTTAATGAGCACAAAATCCTCTTTCTAATGGACGTATAACCTTTAACATTTTGTTTTGTGCTCATTTTTAAATTAAGAAAAACCGGACACAACTTATGTTAACATCCAATACATTACCCTTGTCGCTTGTCACTCCAAAACTTTTTGTTTTTATATTCTGTTATTTTGTCTTGTATGCTAAAGTTATGGGTTAAAATATTCATGATATTTTATTTATGTTCGCCACTGAATTTTTATTTTTTTATTCTTTGTTAAAAGGATAGTAAGTACGTCGTGGAAAACAAAAAAAAAAAAATCATTTTTTATTCAACGATGATTGTTGTGAATTTATCCAAATTTTTTAAGATATAAATATTGTTTTTAATGGTATCATTAGGACATTGTAATACCTAATTATGTTAATGTAGATTGTAAATCAGATCACGTAAACAAATTCCCTTCTGTTCAACAATCGCCCACCAATTTAAATTAAGGTTTTGAAACGGTTATTATAATTAAACATTTAGGCACGGTTTAACTATAACTAATTAACAATTAATTTAATACCCTGTAATGAAGATTTATAGAGTAAATTTTGAATATGTGAGCGTTGTTTTCAAAGTTTACAGTGAAACATAGGTAATATTATTTATTTAATTGTTTTTACCACCGGATTATTTATTAACACCAATTCCGGCTGAAATAAATGTTATAAATTATTTTTTAATTAAATATTCATATTTTATTCACCAACTTTCTCTCTTTTTAAATGGTTATTTTTATAATATGTCTGAGCTGCTATTGTAAATCTTCCGGCGGGAATAGATTTGTGGATTTTTATTTTTTGCCCTTTATTTTTATTTTTTAAATTTTATTTATAAATCATATAACACAAAGTATTTTACAAGTATAATACGTTCGACTACATTTCCAGGAGTTACAAAAACTCAATTCGGGACATAAATAATATTAACATTTGAAAAATAACACCTATTGAGAACAACAATGAAACAAAGCAAGTTTAACACCTTTATAACTAAATATAGCACGACAATATATACGCCAAAAACCTTTTCTTACACAAGCAGAATAAATATATAAAAAAACGCTTTTAAGAATTGAAAAAAGTAGTGAATCTACTAATGGAGATAAGGTCATTAACATCACATGCCATGCAGACGATGCAGCCATAGTGATGATGAGAACATATCCATCTCAGTAAGTAAACATCTGGGTGCCTAAGAAATGTCGTATAGTACAATGAACACGTGATTATTGGAAACATAATTCGGATATACAAAACGTGTGTCAGACCGATCATGGTGTATACAATAGAGGCGAGGATAGATAAAGAGAAAATAAAAAATACTAAAAACCAAGTAGAAAAACTAAATAGAAAAACTAAATAGAAAAACCAAATAACTGCTCAGAACGTCAGAGATGAAAGTACTAAAGGCAATCGCAGGGAAACCCCAAAAAGGCAGAATCCAGAGTCAAGAAGTTAGACGGAATTGCGATACCCAGTGCATAGTAAATAGATTATGGAGAGATTACGTCAATAATTCCATTAATGGACAGCTCCAAAACCCCCTATACCATTGCCTACGAAATCCTGGCCGTTTACCGTCTGCCCGGAAGACCACGAAGGAGAGGGAAGAACAGCTGAAACTCAAAGTCTCAGGCGTTAGCTTTTAGCTGATACCAAATTAATCGATCTTAACCGAGAAGAAGAAGAATAAGCTTTCAGAAAAGATTTTCACTTTGCACTTTGCTTCATATATGGTCAACTTACGTAGAATAAACAGTTATATAATTGACATTTCATAGTTCGACACTATAAAACTATGTGAAAAACGGAAACTAGCGAATACGGTTTGGTCAATTCAACCTAATGCAGTGTTATGGGTAGTGTTTAAGGTCGCAATAATGTTTCAGCAAGTTTTGTTTACATGTTCGTATTTATTTTACGCAATTTGACATTAAATCATCAGTGTGGCCGAAGCAAAATGTAGTCAAATTCAGAAAATAAAAATCCACAAATGAACCCCTCCTCGACCTCTGCGAAAAGCTTGAGAACATCACCCCGGATATTTATTTCAACATCATGCTTTCATAGATTTATTCAATATACTATGAAATTTGATATTAGGACATGTAGTTTATGTAATAGTTTAAGATGGGAAATTAAGAATACAGTTCTATGTGTGAAATAGAATCAGAACCCTGGACGAGTGTTATCGGCTCGATGGCTGCTCTCGAGTAAAAATCCTAAATAAAAAAATCTATATAAGCTGAGCTCGCTTAGTTGTGTGTATTGGCGCGTTCGCCTGCTATTCTTTAAGGTCCTGGGTTTCTGGAATGATGTACATGAAATATTGATTTAAAAGGTTGTTTAAACTGCAATATTTTATTGCTCCTGGACTGGCACCTGAAGCGTGAAACTGATCACCTTAACTTCATGGAACAGATGATCGAAATAATCTACATGCAGTGTCACATGCACAACTTAGTGCGGAAAAAATAATAGTGTTTGTTTCAATGGTCAAATATCTCTTTTTTTTAAAAAATATATTATTGTTTAGGGAAAACTCCCTCTCTGTTGCAATATAATTATTTTACTTCACTAGCAGTTTTCTTTAATTGATTTAATAATTCAATGGTGTTGAATAAAATGCTAACGTGATATTATACACTTTGCAAAATGTAAATATTCATAATGAAGACATTTAATATTAGGTGTTGCCACGCGACAGGTTGTGGCAATATTGAAAAATATATTTTCAATTTTATTTATTCATTTTTGTATGTTTATTACAAAATAGAATATCTTAACTCATACATATAGAAATCATTAAAATAATAAGAAAAAAATAGGTATAAATAAAAATAACACATAAGTATACATATTATCCAGAGAATAATATGTCGAAAAAGTAAGAGAATCTTGTAACGAAAAACTCCCTCAGAGACGTGAAAAATGCCAATCTCCAAAGCAATATTGTTCAACGTAGAGATAGCCTTTCCAACAAGCATAACCATTGGCAGGCTGGTCCTGTATATTGGAATGTGAAACAGTCGGTGCTGACGTTGTCTAAGGTAATTATCCGGAACATAAAAGCTAATGCTCCGCATAATTTCAGGGTTGTCAATAATACCGCGCAACAATCGAAAGAAGTGCGTAGTTAAATACACATTCCTATCTATAATAATCCCGATCGATAAATTTTAATCGATGTTTCATGTGAATCGCTTAAACAATAAAGAATCGCGGCGAAAAACTTTCATCGCGTCGGTTATAACCAAATCGATTAATATCCCATTCTATTCGAATCTCATCATTCGTATGTGATTAGAAGCACTTAAGTTTGACGAGGCATATAATCCGAATACCACAACACGTAGACATTTGTCAACCCCGCATCTCGTATTTCATTTTCGAGTGCTAGTTTACAGAACGCGAGCGGTTCCATCATGATTTCCATGACAGATATTTCATCGTAACGCGAGCGCAGCTTTCTGACAGCCCAAAATGTGTGCACCTGATATTTCCAATTTATTCGCCGTGACAGAGACTTATAAATGCTAAAGCAGCGCTTACACGAGGACATTACGATATTGTTTTGTCCCAGGATCCGACCTATTGTCCACGTGTAAACAGCAATTTGTAGGACAAGAAATTGTCACAGAGATGGACGGGCCGGACAATGATTTCCCCACCACCGCACGCGCCCTCGTGTCCTAGTTTAAACACGCACGGACAAAACCGAAGGTCAATAGCGACTTCATCGGCGAGTTCGTGCCGCTCCCGCGCATTTTTCTAGCAAAAAAGTGGACAGAAAAAATACCCTTTTATTATTTAGTTAATATTTTTAAAATTCAATACAACTAAGCATAGAATTAAGAATAGTCCAGAAGGAGCGTAGAATCATATTTGAATACACCGAACTGTGTCCAAAAAATCCCTTACTTTGCCCCACTTTCGCCGTGTGCGTTCGTGATGTCGCCGCGTAATGTGCACGATGGGAAAAATATAGTCATAACACAAATGTAAGGTTAAAAAAAAGCAATCTGTTAATTTCTCTAAAATTTTATTGTGCACGTGGAAATATTGATTGACACAACAGAGTAGATAAGTAAAGGGTCGTTTAATAAGAGTAATTGAATTAATAAACTTTGAACTTAAAATATAAAACAAATTTTATTTTACATAAAACGGATATTTTTACCTCATGTTAAATAATATTTGATGTTTTAAAGATAATGTCGGCCAAATGTTCACCACAGAGTTGTTTAATTCAAGGTCCAATTATCATTAGTTCTCTCATTAGATGAGCAAAATAGGGTTAAAAAAAATTCTACTCTGGCAACACTAACGGAATGTCCATTTTCTTTTCTTCGACAATCTGACAGATGGAAAAATAATTCAATTTTTATGTGATGTATTTGCTAATTACTCATTCATTTGCTAATTACAAATAAATTGTGATCCCATCCTGTTTCTTTAAGATCCTAGCAGTATTTCTACACTTCAAAAGGACACAACACGGCATAGTTAAATTCAAATCAGGAGTTGCGTACTGAGCGAAGTCTACAAAGAAACTAATGGGTCAAAACGTAAAACTACTCATTTATGGGTAGTTTAGTCGCCTTCTGTATGATGCTCGTATGCGGTTTCTGGACTATTCTTAATTCGATGCTACTAGGCATATAATAGATAATATTTTTCGCGAACTCACTCGTGATAAATGCCGCCGTGTATTCATTTTCGAAGCGCTAACGTGTAAACTGCGGCCGCATTTATGTATTGTCTCAGCGTCCTGTCCTGCGCGGTTGATGCTGTTCTTGGAGCTGGGACAATACAATTTTGTCCTATCTATTGTGTTGTCCTCGTGTAAACGGTACTTAAGCCAGCAGCCACGGGGTCCCCACGCCCGCTTATCCACCACCCTCGTCCCAAGTTTACCCAACATAACCCTTCTTTTCACAAACGCCTCAATTCTTTTAAACCCTTAAAAATGAGGCATTTAAATTTTTTTGCAAGCCGATTTATAAGGGATCCATTTACTTTAGGGTTTAGAAAGATCAGCTATTCGGATTTATAAAATTTATTATTATATTTTGTGTAAAAATCCATATTCGCACATTTTGTTATATGTGTACATTGGTACGTAAATCAATCGGAGCGTATCTCGACCTCTCTTTGCATAAATATGATAATGTAATATAATGCAATTTATAAAACCAAATGTCAATTAGGTAAAATAGTTTTTAATAACTTATTGATATGATTAATTGTTATAACTTTCATAATATTAATAGAATTTAATTAAGCTGGTCAACTAAAAAAAAAAATTAAACATAAACTTTTTTTACGTATTTGGGCATGTTGTGTTCACATATAATTTATTTATTTCGACGGCTCGCGCCTTTGACAAAGTATAAAATAACATTGAAAAACAATTATAATGAAACAAAACACCTGTACACAAGTAAAGCAAATATTGATACATAAAATATAATTAGTAGAAAATAAAGAAATAATAAAGGAAAATTAAATAAGAAATTATAACATAGGTGTGCAGAAAATTAACAATAAATAAAGAGTTTAAGGTACATTTTTTATTAAAAAATAATCATGATTTTAATTTGTTTAAAGATAAATGAAATAAATCTAAGTTTCCATGTTTGTTTGCTAACATGTGGCACCGTAGAATAGATAAGTATTTAGCATAGTTTGAACTATGCAAATCAACAGCTGTCTTACATAAAAATTCACACAATTTAAAAGTTTGGGACTGTCAAGAACATTATTTCATAACTCGAAAAGCAGCACTTAATCTGCAATTTCCCTTCTATCACTAATACATATTAATTTTAACTGCTTCATTAAACATTTTTAGTTAAGCTCTTCAATTGGAATGTTTAATTTGAATTTCATGAATCTTAAAAACTTGTGTTGGACCTTCTCCACACTGTTTAATGGGTAACATAATGAGAAGACCAAACTTAGGTCCCATATTCTAACTGACTTCTTACTAGTGTCATGTATAATATTTTTAATGACAAACAATATCTCATCATAACGTATTGTTTGTGAACCAAAATAACTAAAACAAAAAAGTAAAAAATAAAAATTGACGAGGTGGCATACATTTGACATTTATTTTTTGTCAGGAATTAAACGCGGAACCTCTCGTATGATAAAAACTCGAATTAATTAAAATACTACGCATATTCTTAAGAATGTTTGCGCATATGAAATCCCAGGTTCCTAATAACTAATAACATACTGAAATTTATGATTTCTATTTATTTCTAAACAGGAGTCTGTTCTTAAAATTATCTCTGAGTATTATAATTATTTTCGAGTTAACGTTGATTCAGTTCGGTTCAGTGCCGAGCATCGGCGTTTATTATTAGCAAAGTATTATTATATTCTGCTTGCCAAACAGTGAGATACTAAAAAAGTATGCAAATAAGCTAAGTTAAAATTTAAATATCAAAAGTAGGAATAATCGGCGTGCGTGCATAAGAAGATATATGAATGTAGAGGAAGCGAGGTCTGTATGCCAAGATATAGTGATATGGCGTTCTATTCTCTCTGCCTACCCCTACGGGGAAACGGCGTGATAGTTTGTTTGTTTGTTTTGTTTAAATATAATCAAACATATTAAGCACTGTCTTTTCTCATAAGGTTTAGTAAATAATCGTTCTGGGGTAGACACCATTTCTTTTTTTTTATTAGAGATGTCTAAAGAAAATTAATACGAAATTGAATAAAATATAAAAATACGATAATCTTAAAACAATTATGGAACAAAAAATTGGTAGTTTCATGAGTTACCGACTTTTTGGGTAGTGAACTGTGGTTTTAATACCAACTGCAGTGGTATAATGATCAGTAATAGAGGTGCGAACCACAGCAGATACAGTTGGGTTAATTGTTTAAGCAAAAATGTTGTCAATACAAGTTTCTGCCTCATGTGTCACTCTTGTTAGTACAACTATTAATGATCCTCAGAGTAATAATGCGTAACCTAGAGAAAAGCCCTATCACTGTGTTTCATGGTACGCAAGCGATGTTGGTTTGTTGGTTAGCAACCAATTAGTGGCCATTTTGTTTTATTTGACAACATAAACATAACGGTTTGATAGGATGCTTTTGTAGCTGTGCTTGGCTTTGTTTGTAAATAACTTGGATATTTACGTTATAATTAATAAAAATCGACTATGACGAATTGCAGTATGTTTGGTTGCAGCAGTAGGAGCGTCAAAGGTGTTAAAGGAGTCAGTTTTCACAGGTTATTGATTTCGAATATTGTAACATGATTTACATTGATTTTTGGCATTTATTGTCCCCACACGTGTGTTATGTTGCTTAAAAACTTTCCCTACATCAACATATTTACTTCAGATACTATTTTTTCTCAATCTAGGGGATACATTTGTGAATTAAAGTATGGTTACTGTTGGTAATGACAGTTGATTAAGGGCAATATGTCAGAGTAGCACTAGGCATCCATATACAGTTTGAGTCTTTATCGAGTAGAGGTCCATTCAAATTTTACTCAAAAATAGCAACGTTAACCTTGAAATCGCATCTTAAATGACGTGTTCAAATTTCAGGCCGCTACGACTCGCCGTTTTGAAGATGTGACGGATAAACAATAAACTCAACACAGGACTTTGGTTCCATGGAGTTGAGAATTATATCTCAATAAATGTTACATAAATATATTGTGAATAAAATAAATAAACACACACATGTATTTTCAGTTTTATAAATAAATATAGGCGAATTATAGAAAAATAGATTGGAATAACCCTGCAATGATAAATACACAGGTACATATTTAAAAGTAAAAACAATGCAAATTAATATCCATTTGGCAATTCTCGACCTGAGTACGGCCCATTGTTTTGCTGCAAACTGTAGCTAACTTAATACCCAATAGTCATATAATTGTTAGTCGTTAAACCTACATTTGGGCCCCTCTCTAGTTTACGCATTATTACTCTGAATCCATAGTGTATAAGAAGATTCATTTCTTATTTCATGATATCTTACCGTAGATTATAATAATATGTATATGCTAGTTTCGGAATACTTGAAAAGTTAAAACAATAACACGAAATATTATAAAGCAAAAGTTAAACAGCTAAAAATTATATGCACCTGTACCTAAAAAAATAAAAGATTATGATGATTACTTACAATTACAATGTATTTTTCACACAGTAGGTTTACAATGAAATACAAAATCATAGAGACTCTAACAAGTTGTACATGGTGGAGGCAGAGAAGGACGAGTGACGTGGCAAGCGCCATTAACCCGCCCGTTCCTGCGCCTCGATTATGAACGCTATCTTCATCTGTATATATCGAGACGGTATACTTAACTTCTGTACTATTTGTATCTTACCTCGGTATGTTCTACCTACTTGTCATATCGACATCATATGATCGAAGCAAGCCAATGGGATGACCGCAAACAATTAGTCCGCGTTCCTTACGTCATGTACATTTAAAACAGATCTCATTTGTATTTTAAAAAGGCGTCTGTAGTAAAAAGTGCTCACTTCAAAGCGATTATAATCCCCAATAAATCCCAACTCAAGCAAAAAATGCTCGCTTGAACATGAATTTTGCATGACTTTTGGAAATCACCTAGACGGTACACTTAACGATCGCCTGTATGTATCTACCTTTCGACTACAAAGCCGGCTCCTATAACTTCTCGATACATACACTCGGAAACAGATGGAAAAATATAATAACTAAATTATTTTTTTAGAGTGGTAACTTTCTGACGCATATAATCTGTGTCTGACGCCTAGATACTCTCATTTGTTAATATGACCGAACCTAGCGACATTATTTTCACATCTAGGCGTTCGTTTTATTAAAGTGACAACCTCAAAATGATTTAAAAAAATTATAAATCATAATTAAAGGAAAAATTGCTCGGTGAAACAAAATTTTTGATACTTTTAATGCGTAGATAAACGCATCGATGGATTCTAGACCCGTCGGTATAAAACGATGTACTTAAATCAAAACTTGATGGTGGGGGTATTGGTACTATACCTTTGTAGTCGGTCGGGAGACTTTTATCTTCAACTATGACGTCATACTGAAGCTATGTCATTTTAGAGCCTAGATATGTTTACCGTGACGTACGCTTCCTCTTGATTCATATCGATGTACCTACCCAAAACTTGAAGGGGGGGGGGGGAATCGATAGTATACCTTTATAATCGCTAGAGGGAATTTATCTTCCCTCCGGGAAGGTTTGCCGTCTTTATGTTCCCATCATAATCGAGGCCCTGGGATGTCACCGGCACGTTGCAAATTGCTCTTAATTAATTAATATATCAGAAACTACTGTGAATATTACAACGAATGTTTTTGTGTTCTTCAAGTAAACCTTAACACATAATAAAAAATATATATCACGTATTCAGGTATATTAGACATTTTTAATGAAATATTTTGTCCATCAGGATCCCCGAAAATGACAAAAATATCGCGAAAACTGAGACAAATATATTCAAAATTCATTTGAGAGAAAGAGATGTAATCTAATTAAGTCACTAAGCGAGACACGCATATAATTTTAATAAGATAAAAAGAGACCGTGGTTATCAGGCGATCATTTCCTAGCCTCAGGTCACAGGTCACAAATATTATTTCTAAGTGCTTTTGTTTAAACATCTTCACACGAGTACAGGACTTCTTCATGTCAGGGCGAACCGTTATAATGGGAAGTTAATATTTATCTTTAATTTTATCTACAAAGTAAAATTAAATTATCTGTATGAAAAGCAGAATATGCGTACAATTTTTTATTCTAAACGTGTTCAATTATGGGTATCCGACGAAGATACTTTAAATGTTCGTGCAAATGTACTCATTTTCGTGAACAAATATCGGTTTTTCTTTATAGACAGTCGAAGATAACTCTGTTAATTTCCCATTGTATTATGGCCCCAGATCTATGAAGTGCATTTGGGTGCACACGAACAAAAAACCATCAGTAAAGCTGTTTAAAAGTGATGGTTAATCTTTAATATAGTTATTAAATAATATTTTTTGTCCATTAGAAAAGAACTGGATTCAACCCCCTTGAGAGTAATAATTTTAATAGAAGTCTAGGCATTTAGAATGACAGGTCATAAGCCCTGTAAATGCCTAGACTTCTAATTAAATCATTTCTATAAAATGTTTTGCATGTATGTTGTAATATATTAATAGTTATTAAATAAGTCACGATCGATTATTCTCATCAGAAACTGGACAGAAAGGGTCATAGTTTTTTTTTTACAGCATGAAATGTTTATTTGAGCACTCATCGTCATCATCATTCCCTTTCCGCAATTTATTGTGCATAGGGCACTGCATGGGTACACCAATCGCAGTGCATCTTGATCATTTTTGTTACATGAAGGTAAGATGACCAGTCTTACTCTTCAGGCACCAGTCTGGGGACAATGAAATATTCTAGTCTAAAAACACATTTTCAAATAAATATTTTATGTCAACCATGTCCGTAATCAAACCCGAGACCTCTTGCATGGTAGGCAAATGCGCTGACCACTACGCCACAAGGCCGACAGTTTGAGCACTAAATCAACAATAATAAAAACGAAAATACAATGTTTTTTAATGAATTTACGCGTAAAACAGCTACAAAAAAATATATTAACCGGTTTATCTTCTTCGAATAATCTGAATTTAACTCTACATTTTTTATAAGGCTTCATAACCATAATTTATCTAGTGTAATTTCCTAGCACGTGGATTCAAATTACTTACGTGCGCTGAAATGTCACCTTAACTACTTAGCGCGAAGAGAAACCTCCTTCACGAAGCATGCATGTATGTATGTGGTGAAGATTTTTAATACGTAATGCGGTTAAGGGCGGAAACTCAAAGAAAAGCGAAGCGTTAAGAATAGGCCTTATTTTCACACTTAACATTTTTTAATTCGCGTTGAATTTTATAGCACCCCTTCTGTACACCTGAAACAATTTGTATTTCAACTTTTATTTTATTTTCTCTTTTTATGGAACTTATTATAAATTTAAGAAGACTTCCAAGATAATGTAACACTGTTTATATTATAGGTAAAGATTGGCTACAAATAACAGATACATGCGTTTATTTTTAAATCGTGAAAAATTTAATTGTGCATAGTTTGTGTGGTATGGCAGTATGTGATGAATTAACCCGAATAAAATAGTTTTGGTTGTGTTCATGTGTAGCAGAATAGCGTTGTCAAATTATTACAATACCGGGTTCCTCCTTGGCAACATCGTCAAACTGATGACATTTAATTTTTTAATGCACTCGACACATTGCAACTACTAATATAATGAATAGATTTGGATGTATATAAACGATGCAAAGAAAACGTCATATTTAAAAAAATAAAATGAATCCAGGCCATAATAACGAATTGTGTTTACTTATTTACCTTGTAAATTTACAATATAACAAAAATTTTCATTTTAGTATAACACTATATTCGTATTTATTATGTATCAGGTAATTTATAGAATTCCATAGTAAAATTTGGTAAGGTATCCAAAATAAAACACTTTTATTTGATTTAATTATACTTTTATTTTTTTTAAATATACGTCACGCGTTTCGTCTTGTTAAGACAGTATCAAACTAACTTAATTATTTACAAAGTTTTCTTATATACAAACAATAATTACACTTTATTTATTTATACTTTTACATTGTTTGTATTCTTTTTTTATACAGAATAATATTCCCTCACTGGGGTGTCCCGTGCCGAGGGAAACATTTTCCAAAATGTGAAACATGCCTTAAATTAGTTATTTTAAAAAGTTTACATAATAATATTTTAAAAAAAACGTAATGAAATCTAACTAACGTAATTATCATTAACATAATAAACAATATAAACTAAAATAATCATAAAAAACATAACCAATTTATATAGACAAATATATCAAATTTCATAAACAGTACACACATTTACCTATTTGGCTTGATCCACTCATCGATCCGTGTGCAACCCACCTCCACTATCCGTTTCTTAGTAGCAATTTTATATTGTGTTATTATTATTATTAATTTTTGTTATTATTATATTTTTTTTTTTTTTTTTGTAAAAAAGAAATATTTGCGTTCTTATGATTTACCCAAATATTTAATTTTGAGGGCCATTCTCAACGAGTTGTAATTAACTCACTATTAGAAAATGGAATCAAGTTGGGGTAGAGTGGGATTCGAACCACGGACCTTTGGTCTGTGAGTCCGAGACACTAGCCACGGGACCACAACCCGACTTATTAATTTGATTTTTTACTGTCCTTATGGATAATGAAAGTAGATTGTATACTTTAACCGTGTAGTAGGCCAATCCTCTTTGACCAAAGGTTGTATTAATTTTTTTTTGCAGCATTAGGGTGGATTATCTAGTAATACTTGTATTTGTGGAAGGAGTTATGGAAGGTAGAAAATAATGTTTTTGTGCGTAAAGTGACAGAGCTTTTACATAAAGTTGTTTATAGATTTTACATTAAGATTTTCGAATATACCGAGGGAGCTAATTCTGATTGGGACTCTTGAGATAATTTTTATTAAAGCTTTTTGTGCAATTATTATTTGTTTGATCAGTGTGATTTAATGATAAAGGTGCATAACAGCGTAAAAAGTTTATGGGCGTATTTAACAAGCATTAAGAATGTCTATATAGACTTAAAAAGCAACGTTATTAAAATGTTCTCAGTATATCCAAATTGATTTTTAATCACGTTACTTTTCTTGGTGTGTACAAAAATCCTCAATACTTGTTAAATGCCCACATAAACTATTTGCACTATTGTGCATCTATATTATTAATCAGCAATCATTGTTAGTATAAAAGGAAACTTTGTAAATATTGCAGCTAGTTTGATAATGTCCTAACAAGATGAAATGCGTCACATATATTTGTTTAAAAAATTCAAGTTGAATTAAATCCAATAAAAGTGTTTTATTTTGGATACCTTACCAAACTATATGAGGAATCAAAATAGGTAAACCTAATTTAAATTGATCCATAATTCTATATAATATATCCTAGGTATACTGGCTCTCAAATTCCTGTTTCGAGAAATCAAGCATTTAAGTTTTGTTCAAGTTTTACTCTTTTATATCTTATGTAAATGTTAAGTGCTCACTTAAAAACATGTTTTTTATTTTTTTCCGTTTCTTAATTTTTATATGAAATTTAATATGACTTAGTGTATTTTGCCAGTTTGTAGAGCGTTGAAAACTTAACAAAACTGCATCATTAAGTCAAATTCGCATATTTTAAAGTTAACGTTTTTTGCCAGTATACCCACGATATTATTTACCCCCAATGTTAACGAAGTATTTTGATTGAAAAGGGAAACGCTTCCTGCTTCCTTGAGACTTCTGTTAACTTGTTAAATATTTTCAAACCTTCATAGTGAAGCTTCATTTGAGTCCAAGTTGGTCTCACCTTAGAAAACTTGATATCATCGTTTAATTCTTACAGAAATCTTTATTATTTTATTTTATTTTATTTTTTTATTTTATTTTATTTGGAATTTTTACTGCTATTACATAAAAAAATAAGTAGAAATATGGTAATAAAAAAAATTCATGATAATTTAAAAAATCCACTGTAAATCTAATAAGACATAATATGTAAGAAAAGAGTTTACGTAATTGTATGTATGTGATCTTTGTATTCATGTGTGTGTATATGAATGTGTGTATGCGTGAATGAATGAGGGAGAGGGTGCATGTGCGTGTGGGAATGAATGAGTTAGAGGGTACGTGTGTATCGGTATAAAAAATAATAATTTAAAACTTATAAATATATTGAAAAGGGTATAGGAAAGAGCTTTGTAAGAAGTGTGATTATTTTTTAAAAAAAGAAAAAAAAAATTCCTACTTTCGAAACCTTTTTGTTAAAATTTAAGTCAAAAAATGTTATAAATTGTATTTTTTGAAAGTATTGTAAATTTCAAAACCTTATTCTGAAAAATAAAATACTTGAAAATTTAATTGATACACACTGAATGAATAATGTAATAAAATAAATAAACGAGTCCCATACAATACGGTAGGTAACCACAAAATGCAGTTATATAACTGTAATACCTAAATGCAAATTATATTTAATACCTTTCAACATGTATCCAGAAAACCGTTCGTTGTTAAATTTGTAAATGAAAATCAGGGTATAGAAAATATTTTATTTCATCCATGATATTGAATTTATCTTGCATGAATTTGATTTTGGTTTATTGACCACATTTTAATACTATTGTCATTGCTCTGTTACAGATAACCGGATTTTCGGAAACAGAAATGTAGAGCAATAGTTCAAACGTGGTCATGAAAATAAAATTTTATAGACAATTTAAAATTAGATAATGAAATAAGTACATATTACCGTGAAATTCTTTTCGGATCATGTCAAATACACTGTTCCAAATGTATCGCACATTTATTTTATATAAAACATATGAAAACCCTTTCTCAATTTTTTTTTTTTTTTAAGTGAGAATTTAATACCAAACGTGTTCACTTAAACAGAAATACCTTTTCAGTAAATTACCTCAGATTTTTCGCGCGAAAATATTGAATGTACGAAATACTTGTGACGATGTATGTGCGTGTTGAGACTACTGGCGGTGTAAAATACGTAGATGTACATCGCTTGCCTGTGTTTGTATTACTATCACGTCCTACAGTCATATCATGTTACACCCTTCCATCCCCCAGAATGGGACGTGAGAGAAAACAAAAATACTTTTCACGACATTTTCATTCATTTTTTTACTTAGATTGTCAACGAGTTAAAAACCTCTGGAGATTGAAAGAAAATACTGAAAATACTAAACGTAATCCATAGAGCCTGATATGTCTAAAATATGTAATATTGTTTATATAGGTACATATATTGTTTACATGCTGTGATATTGTATGTGTGATATGAGTGAAAGGACCACTATATTCTTGGATAAATGAAATATACATTGATAATGTTACATAAACTGTAGATTAATATAATTGTTACATAGTAATTGTTTAAAAAAATGAAATTTCTTTGTTTTTAGTGTTTTAGAAAATTTGTCTGTGTATTATTTTACTTAATAATACAATTTATTCTGAAATATACGCAAAAAATAATGGGTCATTTTTAATCTACGTTTATTGTATGTCGAATCGCTCAAATTTATTATTAATGTGAGAGTGTGAGATCATTGAACAACCTTGGAATAACGAAATTTAATGTTCGCTCTCCGAAGTAATTTGTAAGTCGGGGAACGATCAGGGAGCCCTAAGTTTTTAATCTTGTGTTGTGAGTGTGGGAAACTCTTTTTTTATATTCCAGATCAACAAAGTCATCTGTAAATCAATTTGTAGTCACAAAGTTGTTTTACCGGCAGGACATTACAAAATTTAAATAACACGCCTTCGCCCATATGTTTCGCCTCACAGATTGTGCTATTTGGTACACATCAGATATTTATCTACGCAGCACGCGGGAATATAAATTTTCAGGTTCCTTAGGTTCCTTAGCTTCCTTTCAATCGTAGAATGCATTTAATTTAGGTATGATCCTATTCGGTATATTTTTGAATGGAGTGATTTCGATTTCGCCTGCAATATTTAACAATGCATTTTACAGTAAAATATTATGGTTTTAATACCACTAGCCATCTCAAAAAAGTATTATTTCATAATTTAATTAAAATTCTCCTTCTTCACGTGTCATGTCGGGTCCCCCCGACGACGTTGACGATTACTCGGAAGAAAGCTTCCCTATCCTGAGCAGTGCGAAACAGTTCTTCCACAGTTCTAATCCTGGTCCATGCTCGGATGTTTCAAAGCCAGGAAAGCTGTTTTCTTCTTATCTCTCTACGTCCCTCGATCTTCCCCTTTATACTAAGCTGAAGTATGGCATACCTTTCAACACATGGCCAAAATATGATAGTTCCGACTAGACTAGTCTACTTACCGACCAAAATAAGGCGCTTAGTAATAAATTCAGAGTAAAACTAAGCATCTAAAAATCAGAGGGATGATTACTTAAATATGCTGGATAAGAGGACATGTATCGTAGTCGAAATGAGAGAGCAGATGAACGAGCAAGAGCCGCGACTTGTAAAATAACGGCACCTTTCTTCTAAGAATTTCCCCTTAGCTTCGCTAAACGCTTTGTAAAATAAAATACGCAGCAGCGTTGGGAGGATCATTACCGCGGTTCTTCTACAGGTAAAATCACCAAAATGTTTTTCCCGACGCCGGTTGATGCTGCAAACTTCCGTCGTCATCACCAAAGCACTTTCACAATGACCCAAATGTTTACCGGACACGGAGCTATGAAAAGTTACCTATGTAGGTTTAAATTAAGGAATGATAACTATTGTCCATGCGATGATATTTCTTCACAGGCAGAGTATCGAACATCTGTTATTTCAGTGCCCATTTTTCAGTTTACAACGCCATAATCTTGAATCAGAATGCAGGAAAGATGGAATATCCTTAACAGATATCCACACTGTCGTTAAAAGTAGTTATCACGCGCCATTGTTCTTGGACTTTGCAACAATGGTGATTGGACTCATAAAGGTAATAAACCAAAATCAGTGATCGAACATTGCATTTCCAAGACAAACAAAAACGATTTTTTCGAGTACCTTAGCCTTGTACATGACACGTAAGGCTACTTACTAAATACACGGGTCCATATATATGTATAAAATAAAATCAAAAATTCAAAAGGTGTAATTTGAATAAAAAACGTTCATGAACAATAAAAACGGATGAAGTGAATTAGAACATTAATAACAGAATAACGTTTAGCACCTTAGTAAATTTTTCTTTCCAATTACTTGGTTATACCTACCCTCAATATTGCAAAATCATTTTTTTTTTATTTATAATTTATTGAAAACAATTTCTTACCAAATAAGTATAAAATTGCAAATATTTTGTATAAATATAATTAATAATAACGTTTCTACCTCTCGAATAGAGTGCACACTCGTGTTTAGAGAAGGAGTTCATTTTGCATTAATCTTAAATTATATATCAAATATATATTTATGTATTTGTGTATTAATTGGTATACTAATCACAATTTGTTATTTTTAGATATTGTTCATCACATAGAGAATTTTTTTTTAGAGCATTCGAATAATTTATGATTTATTTATGACAAAATACTAGGTTTGTAAACTTTACGTATTACATTACATTACGTTACATATTTTATTTGTACGAAATATTCCCAATATTATATATATAGGGATATTAAATATATAATAACAAAATAGTTAAAATAAAAAGTCGATGAAACAACATCACATATCACTCGTCACACGGGCTGTAAGAACTGTTTTCTTTGTGTATTTTTTAAGTGCGTATATGTTTTGTACATTTTTAAGTCATTAAAAAGTGAATTGTAAAAATTTATTGCTGTATACAGAAAACTGTTTCTTTTTCTGTTCGTCCTAGGTTGTTCGCAAGTTAAATTATTTGATGAATTAAACACATATGTATTATACTTTATTTACATTTAATTATTACTTTCTGAAACAAATTCCTTCAAATTAGATATTATATTCTGAAATATACACAATTTTCTGCTGTATTAATTTCAGGATAGGATGCGTCTCATGTGTTTTTTTAAATTTTGAATTAATTGTTTTAAAATTTGCAATTGATTTCAAAATTATTGAAGTTTTTTGCCGAATATACGAATAATGATATAAAGCTGCAGTTATATTGCATCTGTGTAAAGTTAAATTATTTGGAAATCTCGGGTTTCGAGAATTTTGTAAATCAGTGTTTTTTTTCTGTATAGGATGCTTGTATAAAAGATGCTTTTTTAACGTTATCAATCAGTCGAGCACGTAATGATCATCATTATACTGTATATAATGTATTCACATTTGGTAGGCTGACTATCCGCCTAGTAATATTTCAATGGACTATAGAGGAGAGTGCTCAATTTTGTACAATACTCTGGTCGTCTGGTTGAGATAGCTTTTGTTATCTGCCGCATTCAATCCAGCTGCGCCTCCCCATGCTACTACCCAGAATCCAGTACAGAAGTACAACCGGTATTGTCTAGTAAATAGGTACAAGACACGAGACACACAACATAATCATGTGTCTGGCGTGTATCTACCACATAGCCTACAACACACATTACCATCGCTTCAAAACTGTGACACTGACTAAAGAGCTTTAAGTACAAAAGTATACTAATTGTTACAAAAAATTATACGTTTCATTGGGTGCTATACTAAATCACAACTAAACAAAAATATAAATATATTATGGAACAAAATTAAATATGTTTGTTTGAAGCGAATAAAATAAATAATCATTTCATCAATCAATACTATTAAAATGGAAAAAATGTATAAAATATATAAGGGTACTACTTGTAAACCCGCCAAAATCAATATTTCTTTATTTTTAACAAATCACAAAAAACTGATACAATACTTAACTTCAACATTTTTTCTAAACTTATTTTTTTTTATTAAAATCAGTAAATCAGCAGTGATGACATAAGCATGATTATGTCAAGAAATTATGTTAAGTGTAGTGAAATAAAAAAATAAAATTATGCACTACCAACTTTGCAATACTCAAGTAGAGGTTGCCATGTTTGCAACAAAGCCGATAATTTTCAAGTGAAGTCTTACAAAGTAAACCGTATTTTTAACTGACAATGTTAAAATTATTTTAGTAAATTGTATTCTGAATAAGTTTTAATTAATATCTCACATTTTGTTAATTTTGAATTTTGCCGGGTTTGCAAGTAGTACCCTCATATATATATATATATATATATAAATATATATATATATTTATAATTTTCATATGAAAAATAAGATAGATTTTTAAAATGGAAATTTTATTGAAAAAGCACCTAATAAATAAGCACAGTACCTATGCAGTGCCCTATACGGCAGTATGTGCGAAAATAAAATGATTACAAAGCACGTGTGACACGTTTTTTTCTCGAGTCGTTAGTAAATCAAGCTCTACAAGTCAAAAATAAATTTATAATAGGAACATAATATGCAGTGGTGTGTCATTTCCCAAATCAAGACCATAAATTTTTATTGGATTTTTTCGTAGATTGATATAAAAAAAAACAGGAAAAAAAGAGACAAAAACGAAATTGCTGCAAACAAAAATTATGTATGGAGCATTAAAAAGAAAATTCAAATGAAACATCGTAAATGATATAGATATAGATGATGGTTTTGTATAGAAATATCATGCCTACTAAAAAATATATTTAAAGAAACTCACTAATAATGGTATACACAAAACCCTTGTACGAACTTCAGAAACAAAGAGATGATTCTCACAAAGTTGCCTAAATAATTCAATCAAATGAAGTATGGGAAAAATTTAATAACTTGTAATAAATAACTGAAATTATTTTTATATGATACATCTCGATTATAATGTACGTTATAACTCGCTGTTTAAGTTTTTTTTACAACTATCTAAATAAATACATAACATTACAAACCTTTGTTACACGGTTTTACTACAGCACTTTGAATTCATCACTTTAGCTATAAAAAAATAAGGCTTGTGGCTTATTTCGACGAAGCGAGAATTGAATAAACGATGAAGTGAATGATATTCAGTTTTATTGGCCGTTCCCTTGCTCCGTGAAAATAATATTTGAGAAAATTTCGCGCCGTACATTAATCATTGAAGGAAGTAAAATATTGTATGTTTCGAAGGACGGCAATCGGTTTCAGAAGAAACGTGAGTAGATACTTCAAATCCCAAGAGAAATTTCCCTAAACGGAGATTTCTTGACGAAACCTTCAGATTCTAGACTTGGTGAAATATTACCAGGTCTCCAAAGGGGAGGAAACGGAACGTGATAACATAATGAAATGAGTGTCAATCCAATTCAATGCTAGATCGAAATTTCAAACATTATTTTACTCGAATCACTTGTATTATAAAAGTATTTGATAATGGATCAAACGCAATTTATAAATATAATATTAGTAATAAACACAGTTTTTTTTTAAATTACAATTTATTTATCTACTACTGGCTAGTCCATTTGAAAATGTGTCACAGCGTAAATAAATTCCTATACCTGTCTCCTTTTCTCTCGCCAACTTGAATCCTGTCCCTTTTGCACCTGTATAGTCCAAAAAATTATTTAGTTGATTATTTTGCCACCCGGGGTCAGTGTCCGCTTTGACCTTAATTGAAGTACATGTTTAATCGCTAATCGACTGTCAGTACAAAGACGCATCGCAAAACATAAAACCAATAATTAATTTTAATAAACCGCCGCGAAAAACATATTTAATAATAAACGAAATCGAATTTACGGTGTGGAGTTTTGCCGCTTATTCCGAGGAATAAGAAAAACTACAAAAAAGGTCAGTCCATTCACTCCGTTTCTTTGTAATCCATTTGCCTTGTGACATTTACAAAATTTAATATACCTACTGACGAGAACCAGCTCACGCATCGCCAACTACATATTTTAGATAATAAATTTCTCTGAATTATGTCTAGTCTACCTAACTAGGTACAGCCTGTTTTTAGGCAGACATTTTTATGCTAAATAAACAATAACATGTATACCTACTAGTTAAATTATAATACAGTATTCAATTATAAATAATGAAATCTTGTTAAATAATTCCTTTTCCAATTTAAAAAAAAAAAAATATAATTTACATAAATAGGCCTATCACTGTGCACTAAGCGTGCACCCCCCCTCACTACCAATAACTGATTAATTGAACAAATTTCTTCTTTTGTTTGAGTCTCTTTCGCATTAACACCAGCCAAAGAACAGCGTCCTGTCTTCCTTATTATAAGTAATATTCTCGTGCTCTTTCTTATATAGTAAAACAGATTTATTGCGGTATTGGCATCACTTTTATTCGTATTATTATTATTCGCGTAGCAAGGACATGCAAATTTTTTGTATTTAAATCCAGCACATTCATACAAATTTTACTTTTCAAATCCGGTGTGAAAATGTCCATTTAAAGATTGCAAAAAACACAACTTCGTCATTTTAATAAATAAAATATAAATATATTAAGTATTGTAACCGATGTAAACTCATGTTACACATAGCTCAACAAGAATTAAAGCCTCTTAGACGTATAGATGTTAAAATAAAAGAAAAAAGGAGAATACTGATAAGGTTATTAGAAATACATTTCACATTTTGAGTAATTACTAACGCTAACGAATGTAATACTTACCAATCATTTTTATTTGATTCCTTTAACACTCCAACTCAGATTCAATCACATTAGTGTTTCCATACGGTGAAAGCAAACCCACATTTTCTACTATCCTTCAACTATTTCATTTCGTAACCTCGTATAAATTGCACCTCTATATTATCTACTTGTTTCCACAACGCGGAATCCATCAGCTCGATAGAAAAGCCAATGTTCATAATCGCATTAATTCAGCGGATAATAATTGATTCCGCTCCTTGAAAAGTATTGAAAACGTATTTTATGATAAGTACATACCGCCCATTTCGTTATGGTTCGAATGTGATCCACACACGCTACAACTTTCAATCTTTTTCAATCAAATTATTTTCATATTTACAGACGAAAGTCGAATATAAAAAGAAAAGACAGACATAAGGGAAAACCTAGCTATTTCAAGTTTTTTAAAATAGCGTTTTGCCATTCCTTTTTCATCATCATCATTCCCTTTCCACACCTTATGGTGCATAGGGTACTGCATTGGTACACCAATCGCAGCGTATCTTGATCGTTTTTGTTACTTGAGGGTAAGGTGATCAGTCTTACGCTTCAGGTACCAGTCTAGGGACTATGAAATATTCTAGTGTAAAACACCGTTTTTTTATTTTTATTTATTTACAGTTTTAAAAAACCCGTTAGGGTTACATTAGAAATTTAATATTGTCAAGTCATTTTATGTCTCGTCTAGTCTAGTTAGTTCAGTCATCATGTGCTTTTTCAGATTGATTTTAAATTTGTCTCGAGTAAAAGTTTTCAAGTAGTAAGGTAAGTCGTTGTAGTGTTTAAGTCCATTATGTAGTATTTTTGACTGTCCTGTGTTTGTCTTTGCTTTTTCAATATGATAGTGTTGTTGTTGTCTGGTGTTATATTTGTGTATGTCAGCATTTTTGACTAATATTATGTCGTCGTCTTGTATGTTTCCCAGTGAATAATAAAATAAATAATAATTCATATCAACCATATCGAAAATTAAAACCGATATCTCTTGCATGGTAGGAAAATGCGCTGATCATTACACCATGAGGCCGATGGTTTATTAGTTTTATTAGGCATACTTTATTAGTTTTATTTTTCAATAAAACCACTTTTCGAGTTCTTTCTTATCTTTAGCAAACTCGAAAACATGATAAACGAAGTTAATGCAGCATCCCTGAAAATAGGCTTGAAATGAATGCTTCAAAAACTAAAGTAATGATTAATGCAAACCAATCATGTAACATCTTAGTAAATGGAGAAATAACTGAAAAGATTGATAGTTATATATACTTGGGACATGAAATAAAGCTCGGCTTAAATAATCAAGAGGTAAAAATAGAAAAAAGGCGAGGTTTAGCATGGGCCGCCTTTGGTAAGCTCTCATTTATCCTAAAATCTCCGAAGTAGTCACATTACTTAAAGAAGAAACTTTTTGATGCTTGTGTTCTCCCTGTACTGACATATGGCTGTGAAACTTTTGTGTTCACGAAAAAAAAAATACACAAATTATCAGTGACACAGAGAGCCATGGAAAGGAGAATGCTGGGTATTTCATTGAGAGACAGAAAAACCAATACATGGATTAGAGCGAGAACAAGGATCACCGATGTGGTCCATAGGGCTGCCAACCAGAAATGGAGCTGGGCTGGTCATATAGCCAGAACCACAGACTCTAGATGGACCAAAAAAGTCCTGGAATGGCGACCCAGAACGGGTAGAAGAAGTGGCAGGCCTCAGACAAGGTGGTCTGATGACATAAGACGAGTTGCAGGAAGTGGTTGGATGCGGTTGGCTCAGGATAGGGACATATGGAGACTAAAGGGGGAGGCCTATGTTCAACATTGGACAAGAAACGGCTGATGATGATGAAAACCAATTTTCTTATGAAAAAAACCAAAACACCGAATATTTATATAGAAGTCTTTAGTAGTTTACGAGCGAAGTGAATACTTGGAAGTTTATTGCGATTGTAATCGATTTTATCAATAATATAATAAAATATGATTATTTAATAATATATCACATATATATATAATAGAATAATATTATAAAAAATTGTACTATGGATGAATAAGTCGAATCAACCGGCTGTGGTTCCGCGATTGTATTATGGGTCAAATCTCATTCTAACACAACTCGATTTCCATTTTTCCACCACCAGGTTATGTGTGACTTTTAGGAAACGGTGTAGAAATGACAATATGTTGGTAGGTAAACAATAAGAATCCAAATATGTATATTTTTATGAAAAAATTAGATGTTATTACTTGGATGAATCAGGAACAAGTCATAAATTAACAGTATACATGAATATAATATATAAAACTAAAGATACAAAATGTGTACACTTATAACTGTGTAGTTTTGATTTAAGGTGATTTATAAAAAAATACGTTTATTTCTATTTTTCTTTATCTTTAGCTTTTTAATCTTTATTTTCTATTGAATATGCTCTGTAACCTGAATTATAAAAATAAAACTTTTATTTTTTTGGTTGGTTGGAAGAAATTGCCGTTTGGCAATAAGCCCGCCAATGTACAAGTAACATTATGTACAAAAAGTTTAATAAATAAAATAAATCAAAATTAACTTTGTTGAATTTCGCAGCTGTTTTTGTTAATCAATAGTTATTTTCTTCAACATTTTTATAATTAAAAAGAAACAGTTAGCTTGTAATAACTAAAATACCATACAAATAATATTTTTAGTGTTATATTAGTACATTACAGCACTCAAACAGGTTAAATACTAACGACAATCGAAGAACAAAGTCAAAAGTGAACATTATCTATTGTTCAAATTTTATTATACTTTTAGTATTGATAGCAAGCACTAAATAATTATTCTGTAGTGTCTTTAAAATTATCTATTTTTTGTCCACCGGTAGTTCAATCACAGATGTTTATCGACTTTAATTAAAAGTTCTTGACCAACCTGGCCGATCACAATGGAAGGGGATTAACTTATCGTGGGAACGTAGTTAAAGGAAAAACTTCTACGTCAACACGAGTCGTGTTTCAGTTTATCCGTTTGTCGTTATTTTTGCACTTTGCAAGGTTTCATTTCCTTGAAGTGTGGCAATATTAAATAAATAATAATCCCCGATCGATAAATTTAAGTCGACGTTCCATTGGAATAGGTAAAACAATCGCGATGATAAACTTTCATCGCGTCGATTATTACCGACGGTAGCGCCCATTGTGATTGAGCTACTGTTACGCTATGCGAGGATTATTTTAAACCGATAACCGCGGTACCGAGAAGCGCGATGGATTTATGCGTGCTAAATATTTTTGTTACGATTTGCTCGCTGTTTTCGTTCGGCTTTTTTGAGTTTAGACTAATGAGCGTTTCACTTTGAAGCAGAAAGAATCAAACACCAACTATCGAGCAAAAATGTAAAACTTCGTACTTTTTGTGCCAATTTTTTTCTCTATAATACTGTAAGAGTTATGCTTGCGGATAGCATGCTAGCTCCTACCCAGTTGGAGGTGGACAGTAGAAAACGATGTTGATACTTCAAGTGTGTTTATTACATGTCATCTAAACGAGTAAGTGTCGCAACAGAAAGGGTAACTACGTCAACGTCATACGTTAGTGAGTAACTGTAGAAGTACTGAACTATCTGACTACATGATGGAACTTACTGTATGAATTAACTGTTACTGTGTGAGGATGTTACTACTTATATATCGTCCAGTGTCCACTTCACTTCCAAATGGGAACTTGATTTCGTATGCTATTATATCCGCTAGTGTCAGCACATTGTCAATAGTTAATTTAATATAAAGTTTATATTTGAAGTTTGAAGCACTAACTTTGTGGTTATTCATTATAATAAAATAAATAAAACAACTTTGTTTTTAACCACTATTTTTTCTTTTTTACTGACCGGTTTCAAAGCAAACAATCTTCGGCTAACTTAAAAAATAATGATATTAAATTACCACCCGTGTAAGAAAAAACCCCTTGATTTATTGGGTTCACGTGTAGCATTTAGTGAACATGATAGAAATAAAATAAAAAGAAATCAATTCATTAGTTACGTAAACCTTGACAAAGAAGCTTGTTTGCTTTGAAACTGATCGGTGAAAAATAAAAATTAGTGGTTAAAAACAAAGTTATTTTATTTTATTTAAGTTAATTTAATGTTTGTTTTTTATTTATTTTCAAATCATATAACACAAAGTATTTTACAAGTATAATTCGTTGAATTACATTCCCAGGAGTTACAACAAATCAATTATAACACATATTGAGAACAACAAAGGAACAAAGCAAGTTTAGCACCTTTACAACTAAATATAGCACGACAATATATACGCCAAAAACCTTTTCTTACACAAGCAGAATAAATATATTTAAAAACGGTTTTAAGAATAAAAAAGAAGTGCATCTACTAAGGGAGATAAGGTCATTAACACCACATGCCATGCAGATGATGCAGCCATAGTGATGATGAGAACATATCCATTTCAGTAAGTAAACATCCGGATGCCTAAGAAATGTCGTATAGTTCAATGAACACATGATTATTGGAAACATTATACGGATTACAAAACGCGTGTCAGACCGATCGTGGTGTATACAATAGAGGCGAGGATAGATAGAGAGAAAATAAAAAATACAAAAACTAAATAGAAAAACCAAATAACTGCTCAGAACGTCAGAGATGAAAGTACTAAAGGCAATCGCATGGAAACCCCAAAGAGGCAGAATCCAGAGTCAAGAAGTTAGACAATCAACTGTTTACACACAAAAAATGGACGATTCAATTTATGCACTGTCAGATGACAGGGAGCCTTGATTTTTGGGTGACTTACATAGCACAAAAATTATCTTAAGCCTAAGAAGATCAACAGTTCCACCGAAATTTTATTTATTTATGTTTGTTGTTTTGCACAAAGTGCTATATTGGTATAATACAGTAATATTATTACAACAAAAACACAATCCTAACACAGCACCAATTACGTACACAACACAATTTATACTACAATTTCTGGACAGGACAACAAAATGTGACGAGAATATGTATAACACGTGACTCCATTTGTGTTGGTATCTCCATAGTTTGAATAAGGAGTGTGGTTTACGAAGTGGTGTGTGTAAAATATAGATGGACTGACCAAATAAAGGTGGCTACGGGGCTAAAATTTAATGAGTCAGTACGTCGGGCTGAGGACAGACTGGAGTGGAACAGACTAATCAGAAGTGTTCATGGTGATCACGATCCTCAGCGTTGAGGGACTGACTTGGAAAAAGTGTGTAAAATGTGGTGTTTGTTTTGTGTTTTTTTTTTCTTTCAAAAAGTGGGTAAATATTCATTATAGAGGCTAAATATGAAAAGCCTAATACTATTATTGTCAGTGAGACTCAGCTTTCGTTTGTAGCGGAAAGCTGAGTCGTTTATTAGGTCAAGATCGTATATCTTCTCAAATTAAAAAAAAATCTAATAGCTCTTCCTAATAATGAATTCCGAGCTGCTCTGGTGACATGATAAATATCTTACCCATGGTTTTTTTTTATGAAATAAACCGGAAAAAAGCAACAACAAAAAAACAGGTTAAAGTAAATTAAAATGGTAGTGTGGAAAACCTCGTTATCCAAAAGAAAAATTAAAACGTGGAAGCAACATCCGCAACAAATCCAAGAGATAAAAGGGAGTTCCGGTAGGCGTTGCTAATACATTTCCACGCGTTAGTATTCATGAATGTATCGGGAAACAAATCCGGCACTATCGTAAAAACAATCGACCTTCATGCGAAGGCGAGCCTGGTACAAATTTATTCCTTGTTGTACACGCGATGGACGTCCAGGGCTGGTATTCTGAACGGAATTGCGCGCGAAGAGATCGCTCTGTTAGCGTGAATTTAGTACAAAAATACGCGTTAAAATGCGTTTTCTTCGCGCGCTTTTGCGTTCAGAATACCACCCCAGGGCCCATTCCTAGACCCCTACCTTTACGCTACTTGCCCTTTCTATTATTGCCCTTTACTAAAATGGTAAAATCCGGCCCGTGAACGTAGAACCTTTCTAATGCATCCCTTAACTATGGGTTGGTATCAATTAACTACCGTATTATTTTTTAATTAACAACATTTATGCTTTAAATTTATATTTGAAGCACTAAATTTGTGGTTATTCATTATACTATAAATAAATAAATTATTTTTCTAGCTACCGGTTTCAACGCTACACAAGCTCCTTTATCAAAATATAATTTATTTATTTATTTTATTTTATTTGGGATTTTTACAGCTATTACATAAGCAAAATATGTAAAAAAATATTAACAATACTAGAGCCAATTAAAAAAATCCACTGTAAATCAAATGACACATAAGAAAAGAGTTAACGTAATTGTATGTGTGTGACGTTTGTATTCATGTGTATGTGAATGTAAGTATGCGTGAATGAATGGGGGAGAGGGTTCGTGTGTGTGGGTGCGTAAGTATAAAAAATAATTGTTTAAAACTTGTAATTATATTAAAAATGGTACAAGAAAGAGCTTGGTAAAAAGTTTGAAACCTTTTTGTTAAAATTCAAATCAAGAAATGTTATGAATTATGTTTTTTAAAAGTATGTTAAATTTCAAAACCGTATTCTGAAAAAAAGCATTTTATTTTACAATTTAACTGATACACACTGAATGAATAATGTGCGACGAGTCCTATACAATACAAGTACGGTAGATAATTAACTAATGAATTCTATTATATTTTTTAACAGTGATTTCTAACTCCTACATCGATATATATGGAGCTTATAAGTCAAGTATTTTTGTCAATTTTTTCTTGTAAAGATAGGAAGTGTGAAGTGAGATGGATACAATATTTAAAACTAGACAGGAGTGGACTAAAAGAAATATTGTTTATTTGGTTATTTATTGTTTTTTTTTTATAGTTTTCTTTTTCAATTTCTTAGATTTCCATGTAGTCTAATTTTAATAATTTATTTTTAACCTAAATAATTTTTAATCCAGCGTCTTCCACTCTTGTCTTGTTTTAAATATCGTTTCCATCTCACTTCACACTTCCCATATTTACAAGAACAACATGACAAAAATACTCGACTTATTAACTCCATATATTTTTATGTAATATTTAGAAATCACTGTTTAAATAAAATAGGATAAGATTAATTAGTTAGTTATACCTCGATAAAGACGCTGGTGTAGCTTTGAAACCAGTCAGTAGAAAAAAAGTATTTCAAAAAAGTTTTTTTTTATTTATTTTATTTAACATTTGGATGTTTTTTAATTTTATTTACTCAGACAAACAAACCATCACGCCGTTATCCAGTAGGAGTAGGCAGAAAGGATAAAACGCCATGGCACTTTGTCTTTCTCGGGGGTCGATTATTTCGGCTTTTGACATATCCATCTTCACGTATTTGTTGGATTCGGTCATCCCATGCCTTTCTCAGTCTTTCTCATTTTCTGCATCCATCAAAATTTTAAAGTTTAGTCTCGATTTTTGCATTTTATAGAAGGTTGATCTTGCAATTTCAATTCTGCTCTTTATTTCAGAATCCGGATTCCACTCCATCATTTAGCCAGCATCCTAAATATTTAAAACGGGTAACCTGTTCTATCCCACTACAACCTATTGTGAGATGGATGTTAATGCCATTCCGTTTGCTGGCCACCATAGCTTTGGTTTTTAGAACGTTAATTTCAAGTCTGTATTTTTAATATCCATATTTTCTAATTCTTCCATTTAAATGGTAAAGTTTTAAAGAATTTTATGTTTCTGGATTATTTTAAAATAGTAGATTCTTAATCTGACAAATATAATAAGGTTATAGTTATGTAGGCACTATATCCGGCCCTTCCGGGCGAATTTTTCCCTTCACCGCATCACACCCCACACCCCATACCCCGCGCTTCGCGACTTGTACCTCAGGGCGGTTCTCGTGATAGGTGATAGGTCGAAAGTGTGTAAAACTACTGGCATCTACTGGTTTAAGTCTCTGATACGATTCTTAATATAAAATTTATCTTTTAATGCACATGCTTTTGAGTTCTCTCGAAAAAACAAACCGCGAAATAACTATAAATTTAAACATGCGACACTAATTCGACAAAACCATGAATAAATGTCTAAAAGATTAAACTGGAAATATTTACTAATTTTAATTACATTGTCTTCAGGTACCTGCGTGGTGAACTTAAAATTACGAATTTCAAATATTTCTATACTATTAAAAACCCTGACATAATAAAATAATTTTTAAAAGTTAGTTCTATATAATTTAATTACTACTTTTAACGGCAGTTTTTAAAAATCTTATATTTATAGTTTTATCAATGTACAGAAATATTTTTTTCCAAAACTTTCCGAAGAAATAATGATAAACAATTTCATATTTAAAATGTTCGTGGGTAACCATGGGTAAAAAACATATAATCATTATTTTGAATAACTCCTCTGAAAATGTTTTGTAAACGTTGATATTTGTTAATAACTGATTTATTTTAATCCTATTGTGGTCCAATGACTAGTGTCGCGGGCTCATGGATCAGAGGTCCAAGCTTCGAACTCCACTCTACCACAACCTGATTCCTATTTTCTAATAATGAGTTATTTACAACTCGTTAAAAATGCCCCTCAAAATCGAAATATTTCGGTTGATCATAAGAACGCGAATATTTTTTTGAAACAAAAAAACGTATTATACTCTTGAAATTTACAAATAATAATAAAACATAATATGACGTGGCACATTACTAAAATAGATCACTTAAACCAGAAAACGGCCCTCAAAATAAAAATTTTGGGGTAATCATAAGAACATCAAATATGCATTTAAATTTTTTTTTATTTCATTTCCGCATCTTATGGTGCATAGGGCACTGAATCGGTTCACCAATCGCAGCGTATCTTGATTATTTTTAGTTTCGTTAAGGGTAAGACGATCAATCTTACGCTCCAGGTGCCAGAAGTATTTTAGTGCGGAAGCACATTTTTAAGTAAATATTTCGTGTCATCTATGTCGGGAATCTGAGACCATATGCATGGTAGGCAAACGCGCTGACCACTACACCACGAGGTGCACGACAATGCATAGGTATATATATATATATATATATATATATATATATATATATATATATATATATATGTTTATTGATGATCAAAATAAATTGTATGTCGGTTATGCAATATTTTCTAGGGAGCTAACTGAACAAAATTTTTATCTCCATTATTTTATAGATTTTATATAGACTTTAACTGTTTGGCACCTGTACCGGGGTATGCATGATATTTTTATAGGTAAGGAAGTTCCCACATTAGATTTAACTGAACCTAGTTAGATAATAAATGGTTGTGGAAAAGATTGAAATATGATAAAGTTTTAATTTTGCTAAGAAAATAATATTCGGTACCTTTCGTGTGCGCATCTCGTTAATTCTATCCCTACTACACTTGTCCCATTCGCCTCACCGGGGTATACCGAATAATGTTTCTCGCTACTATCCGTTGCCTTGTCGGATATACAGGGCCTTGTTTACAATGCGAGGTTAACATCTATCTTTTCATTCATCTACAAAGTAAAATTAAGTTTTCTGTATGAAAAGCAGAATATGCATACAACTACCAGAAGTCAATCTAGAGGATGGCTCACGGGGTCTACCACAAACTCTCGAATTTGGGCAAAGAAATTTCAGGTTTCTGGGCCCCAAAATATTCAATGTTACCCGAACATTACAAAACCATGACCCGAATTCTATTAAACAAATTTATAATAAAATGGTTACTGAATTTAGGTAGGGAAAATCGGAACCCTAACTAAAAAACATTCTAATATAATAAATGGCATATTTACTGTATAACTTTATATTAAATTAACTAGTAGTTAGTAATGTTTTTATTTATTTTGCATAAAAAATGTCTGCCTTAAAACAGGTTGTACCTAGTTAGGCAGACTAGACATGATCCAGAGAAATCTATTACCTAAGTGTGCATGTAGTAGATAAATAAATTGTTATTTTTTGTTAATAAATTAAGATTATTATTATTATTATTATTATTATTATTATTATTATTATATTTTTTTCCTCTAAACATGTTTAATTATAGGTTACCAACGAAGATACTCTAAATATTGATGCAAATATACTCGTTTTCGTACACAAATATCGGTTTTTCTTTATAGACAGTCGAAGATAACTCCGTTAATTTCCGATTGTAATTAAGGCCCTGGTGGCTTCCAAATGGAATTTCGGCTTACCGGATTTTCTGTGTCTACCGGTTTCGAGATTACACCGTCTCTTCGTCAGGACACCAACTAAACCAACATACAAAACCCACTTTATACCTTCACTACAGTTGTTGCACAAACATATAAAACCAACCCGCCACGCATTTCAATAAGCAGCCACTGTATTATAATATTATGTACCGAGCTGCTTTAAACCTTTAAACTGTATTTCTTACATATGTTTGTATTTTATATGATTATCTATTTTTTTTTTTAATATCTCATTAAAAATTTTCTCTCTTTTTTATTCCATTTTATATATATATATACCAACTATACTTCTAAACACTGCTCTATCGTTTATTTTATCATATTGTATTTTTTGGAATTAATGTTATTTATATACTCATCTTCTTTTTTATACGAACTTTACTTATAAACATTGTTCAATCTTTTATTTCTTGATATTGAATTTTTTTAATTTTATATTGTTTTTTAAAAATTTATTTTTTTATTAAAATTAATTAAAGATATAATACATAAAGAAGATATTATACTCTTAGGCACTTCAACTGCACGTTGGACTGATTATGCCTAACTAAAGTAAAGTAAAAAAAATCGGGGTCTTGTTTTCCCGATTTCCGCACCACAAAACTGAACCGATTTTTTTTTTAGATAAGACTCAGAATTCAATTTTCTGTGTCAGTTATTTTTCCCTTTTAAAAAATATTTATTATTTTTGCATGCCGCACATTCGAAGACGGCAGATAAAACAGGGCGCTATTAAGGGTTTTTCAGATGGTCCAAGCTCCCACAATAAGCAATTTATCAACAAAAAAATATAACGATAGAGACGGGCCAATGGTAAAAATAACTATGCGGTTGAACCTGGGTATAAGAGAGCCCTAGGGACCGGAACATTTTTCTCTCGGAAAAAGGTCTCTCTTATATGCATGCCTCTTTTACAGAAGTCTACAAACAACCAGACGTCCTATTCCTATTATGAATGTACTACTTTGTATATCTATATGGCACCCGTCCGTCTTCGAAAGACGATAGTGGTGTATCACTTATTTGACGACTGGGAAAAACAGCTTTTTCGGTGACTGTTTAGTCCTATACGGGACCAGCACAGTCGGCCACATGTCTCACACTTCCAGGTTGTGGGGGCTCCAGTATTTAGCCGTCTTCCTCGCAGTCTTTTAAGCCTCAGACTTTCCAGCCAGAGGTCGTCGTGTGCCGCTTTGTCCTCCTTTGCGGCTCCTCTCCACACATTTCCCCAATGATCAGCGTCAAAGTTTTCATGTCACGTTTACAGGCATCTTTAAATCGCAAACGTAATAATAAAAGTACATGAAATATGCATGTATTCGGTAAAGAGATGCACATACATACATCCAACAAATTGTACTGAGGTTCTGCGCTCGGGTGCATGTACATAACAACCTGTCAGAACTTGTCGGCACGTGCACAAGCAGTGACGCCGCGGCTACATCTGCAAACCAAATGATCTTTTATAGAGGTAGAGATTTTTTTTTTTAAAGTTTTCTCTTAAGTCAAGGTCTCTTATATCCAAGTATGCCTGTAGTATGTATAAAACTAATTGCCCTAGTGCTATGATCCAGGGAGAAAATGCGGGAATACATTTGTATTAAGAAAAGTCAGACCGTGTTTTTTCTTAATATCATCAGACCACCTGCGGCCTGCCTGGACTTCTTTAGTCGGTTTTTGTCGCCATTCTAGGGTCAGTTTGTTTCACCTGTGGTAGATCTAATAGTAGACCAGCCCAGTTCTACTTTAGTGAAGCTGTTTTGTATGCTACATAATCTATTATATAATCCCTTTTTCTGTAATTTATTCCGTTTTCTGTCCGGCAAACTAACATTCAACATTCTTCTTTCCATTGGTCATTGCGTGAAACGAACATTTTACTACAAATTGTACTATGAAACGTAATGATTTGTAATATGAAATTGTAATCACCTTTATTATCATCACCATTCCCCTTTCCGCACTCAGCGGTGCATAGGGTAACGCATTGGTAAACCAAATACAGTGTATTTTGATCACCTGTTTACATGAAGGTAAGATGATCAGTCTTAAACTGTAGGTGCCAATCCAGGAATAATTAAATGTTGCAGTTTAACCCACTTTTAAATTGAATATTTCACGCCTACCTCTGTCATGAATCGAACCCAGAACCCCAATAATGATAAGCAAACGCGATAACTACTAGACAACCACAGCACATGTATGGGCTAACTCCATGCTTCCACAAACACAAAATACTACTTGACTATTGACTTAACTTATGAATTCCGTATGTATAAATTTTTGTTTTTTGTAGACACTGTTGAAATTAAGAGAAATCATTACTAAATTTGACCGGGATTTGGGAGATTGTATAGTTTCGAAACCGGTCGATAATTAAATAAATATTAAGTGGTCGAAAACAGTGTTTTTAATTTTAATTATTTAATGAATAGCTTCAAAGTTAGAGATTCAAATATAAAATTTAATGCATGTCATCATAATCAAGTTATACTTAAATTATTTATATTTTTTACTTCTAATTTTCGATTTTCTCGAAAGTTTTTTTCTATAAATTACTTAACGATAATCACCCCGCCACCTTCAATTGCTTGTGAAATTTAGAGATCATATCTCTATTAGTTTGTTACGAGAAATCTAATGATTTAAGATAAGACGTTTGGCACAGACCTTCGCCAAGAAAACTTAATCAACAATAATTTCTCTCAACTAGGTTGTTTTTAACAGTTTGACAATATCATCCATTAAAGTGCTGACTTCAGAATTGA
This sequence comes from Micrasema longulum, assembly GCF_059751315.1. Classification (NCBI taxonomy): domain Eukaryota; kingdom Metazoa; phylum Arthropoda; class Insecta; order Trichoptera; family Brachycentridae; genus Micrasema; species Micrasema longulum. Next base: position 12,308 of record NW_028278162.1, on the reverse strand, counting down.
ATTTTTGTTAATTGAATCATAACAATTTCGTCTTAAATTAAAAAAAACAAGTCTCACAGATTGCATATTTACAATTTTTAGAATTTAATTACATACAGTGAAACCTCTATCTGTCGTTCCTCGAATAATTTTTTCCCCGGATGTGTCGTTTATTTCTTCCAACTCCGAAATAATTTCACATAAAACATACAAAAATTGATCGCATCGATCGTTTCACTATCCACCATTTTACCGCATTCATCGTTTAAATTACGATGCGTATTTGACATATTTTGTGTATGTTCTAATGCGCAGAACGTTCGAAAGAAAAAGAGAGATATAATGACAATTAGAACATGTTAAGGTTTCTGAAGATGATTGGCTAAGACTTGATACACAGACGAATTTAAACAATTTTGTCACATTTGACGACAGTATCTCAACGTGTGGGATAGAAACTATCGAAAGCTTGTATGACGCAAGGTTGAAGGAGACAGCTGAAGAGGTCGATATTGATGAAGAGGAGCCGCCGCCTGTGCTTTCATTTTCAAAAGCATGCACTATCTTCGAAAGATTAAAAGCATTCTACTACTCACATTCAATAACTGATGTCGAAAAAAATATTTTCTGCAAAACCGAAAATATAATGTTGACTTACGGGAATAAAACAGTAAAAAAACAAACGTCAATGAAAGATTATTTCTAATGCAATAAACTTTAATATTTTTATGGTTTAGTTCTGCTTTCTAATTTTATTTAAATACATTTATTTACACCTGAAACCTGTATCTTTTTTTGAATTTTAACCTGCCAATGATAATGCAGATTGCCAGGGCAGTATCTTTACCCGATCTTATCTCCTTATGTATTGACCTCTTATTTCCGCATTCATATTTTATTTCAATAAGTCCCTTTAAAAACGATAGAAAGAGGTTTCGCCGTATATATATATATTTATATATAACTAATCCAGAGCCCTGAAAGGTGTTTTTAATTTGATAGCTACTCTCACGTAAAAATCTCAAAAAAAGAAATAAAAAACAAGTCGGCCTCGTAGTGTAATAGTTGGCACAGCCGCCTACCATGCTTCTGTTTAGGATCTATTCCTGGCAGAGTTTACCTGTTTTTTTTACAAGGTTATTTAATACAGCAATATTTCGCTGGCCCTGAGCTGGTACCTAAAGCGTATGACTTATTACCTTACCTTGATGCAATAAATGATCAAGGTACGCTGCATACGTGTTTTAACGAAGTGTCGTATGCCTCATAAGGTGCCGATACGGGTATGAGAATGATGACCAATAAAAAGCTTATTTCAACAGTATTTTTATAATGTCCACCGACTCTTTATTAAAAAACTTGTGTGAATCTTCAAAAGATTTATTCTAGGTTCACTCATGATTATGCCAAATTTGATTACTTTTTTTTAAAAATTAAAAAATATCCCACCCTTTATTTAAACTTTTAACCATTATTGTCACGAAAAATATGGTCATCAGTCCTTTATATATTGTACTTTCCTTCTCATTAACTTCTGTATCTGTGTAAACTATGCATCTTTATTGGCATATCCCACAAATATTTTTTTTTAGAACGCCATATTTATCACTGATACACGAGTGCGCAATTAATATCGCCATACCTCATCATAATATATACATAAGAGTGTTAAATATTTACTCTCAATTAATCATTTTAATTAACTCTTCCGTCACTATCCGCTGTCGGAAAAGGGTGCAATATTCCTCCCTCTAGATGAAAAAATATTTCAAATATTGCTTTCGAAAGAGCTAAATATTTGAATTAATTAATCCTTCGGATCACAAAAGAATGGCTTCATGCTATTGTCGCTTTTTATTTCCATATTGCAAGGGGTAAAAATTAATAATCCATTGTATTCGAAAATAAAATCTCTTTGTTTGAATATCACCAATTCACACTATAAACGCGCTATCCTGTATAGATTCAATACAATAAAATGATTCGTATATTGTTTGTATAAACAATATTATCTATTAAAGACACATGTCCAAATTTATCGATTTAAGCCCAGTTGTATCAAAGAAGTCGAGTTTGTTCAAACACTTAAAAGTTAAATAATATTTTTTAAACGCCCACAAAGTAACAACAACGCAATTGCAACAGGGGTTCAAGGTATCCAGGCCTGTCTTTGTGCACTTATTTCATTGCACTTAAGTCGAACAACGGTTCACCAAATGTGTTTGTGTTCACCCGTTGGAATATAAAACAGCGTCATTTTTCCGGAAGTTGGTCCTTTCCCGCCACTTGTGAGCGCCAAACAAGAAAATAAATTGACAAGATTCCCATTCTCCGCCGACCTTCGCTCCCGCTGACTGCAGCCAACTCAATACTTAACTTGCTGCCTTGAGATTTACTACTTCGGGTGTCATACAGAAAATCTACCGCAAAATCAATACAAAACTACATTTTCGGAACACTCAAAGTCAAAGAGTGCCATTTTGTAATAAAACGGCTTCCTGTAAATAATTTTAATTAATTTAAATCAAACACAGATTAAGAGACGTAATAGTTACAAATGGAATGTAATAAATAGTATTGCGGGAAACATAGTCCGTGATCAATGACACACACGTGCAAAATCATTTCACCTGAAATACATAACGACGACCGATGAAGAAAGTAATCATTTTATGTTGAATACAATACATTATATTCTGCAAGACATAATAGCGATGTCATACACTACATTTTCGCGACATGAACAAACGAACGTGGCCTATAAAGAGACCACAGGGCGTGGTAACGCCCAGTCAGCCCGAACAGTCAGCCCGAACAGTCAGCCCAACAAGTCAGCTCGATGCAGTCACTAAGTTGCAGCATATATTCAAGTGCAGCCAGTTCAACTCCTCATCGCCGCAACACTCGAACGACATAATCCAATTTATTATTATTTTGCCGTGTAATAAATACGCATTAAACAGCAACTTTGTGTCTTCTGTCAATCGCTAAAAGGAAAGCAGCTCCACAAATCTCAACAACCAAAATCCTATAGTATTAGTTTTAAAACAGGATATTTTTTTTATAAAAAAAAGGAATACTTACTTTTTTAAATCTCATTTTTTTTTTGTTTTTTAAAATAATTATTTTATTTAACGACCTATGGGTCAGTTGTAAGATCATTATTAAAAGCCGAAAACAGAAAAAAGCAACAATTTCAATAACAGTATCGGCTTGTGGACGCACTGATCCAAATGTCCGAAGTTTGCACTTCGCTCTACCAAAGCTTGATTTCCATTTTAAGAACTACACTAAATATATCAGAAACATGAGAATAACTATTGCCGAGTTCCTGGAGTCTATTTAATACGGCATTACAAGTATATACTGTCCGTGAGTTGTTGCTGTAAAATGGTAGCACCTGTCTAGTCATTCTTCCAGGTACCCTGAGAAATTGATGAGAGATAACAGTTCTGGGCAACCCCATATTGAATTTACAATTTCGAATAAATTTAATACGTCTGTAATTTTTCGTCTATCGCTAAGTTTAAGCAATTATTATCCATTCTTCTCACCAAAAGTCCCTATACTACTTTCTCCCTGTCCTACATAGCTTTCGGTGCCTGGGGTAGTCATAAATTTATTCATGGTTCATTTTTACTCTTGTGATTTTAATTAATTTAATGACCAGACCGTCTTACTTCCCGCTTCTCGCGCCGGAAGAACTGCCATATAAATTAGAAGCAAAATGCATCCTTTTAATAGAAAATTCTACAAGACTTATTTGGTAAGAAAAATAAAATGAAGATATAGATTTTGCTGACGCTTTTGCTAATAATTGTCTAGTTGTTGACAAACATACTGCAATTTTTTTTATTGTTTTTATCTAATCTTTATTCACTTTTTTTTTTTAACGCGCAATACAAATGCAAATAGCTGATATCTCACTACATAATATTGTAAATAATGTTCTAGATTGTCCACGCTTGGTAAATAAAATCAACTTAAGAATTCCATTTAGGACCACCAGACTAAGTTGCACTTTTCGCACAAAATCATTTCAAACAAATAAGATACCTACTCAGTTATCTACGTTGGTGCAATTTCATCTAAATGCCAATAAATGTAATGATCTTTTTTGTGTATTTAATACTTTGCCTGCTTAAATTAAACAAAAATTATGTCAAGTACAATATAATAAGTCATTAGTAAAAACAAATAAAAAAAATTAGTCACCCCTTCGCTACTTAAATATATTGATGAAATAACCTTTCTTTTAATTTCTTTATTTTCGACATTATTTTTTCAGATATTAAATAACACTTCGTAAAAAGTAATTACGTACTTTTGAATTCATTCTATTACATATTTTTAAACATGTTATTATTAACTTTACGTTTTAACCTTAGTATAACTGCAACCTATTATTGTTTATAAACTTTATTCTGTATTATATAAGCAAATTTGTATTGTAAAATCCCTATGGGCATTAAATGAATAAAAAAATTAAATGAAATAAAAAAAAATAAAAAAACAGCGTTTGAAAATGGCAAAATTGTATGGTTTCCTTACTTCGGAATCGGAATACAGCCTTAATTTATGAAAATTCAATCTGTCTTTTTTGTATTTAAAAATCTGCATTATTACATTACATACAAATGACTGCATGTTTTCTGAGTAAAAAGAAATAAAAAATTAAATAATGAATGAGTTAACATTAGGCATTGGGCATACAATAAGACAAGATCTTAGCGCACCAACTTAGTTGTCCAGTAGATTTTTAATGTTTTTGGTTATTATTAAATACAAAAATATTTAATGATTTATTGCCAAATATAAAAGACTCAAAATGTAAAACAAATTTTTAAATAAAAATAACTGCACATATAAATAGTGTAGCGAAAGATTTTTTTGAAAAATATATGTAAATCAAAACACGTAGTACTTTATATAATTGGTACAATTATATATTATTTTTGTTTAAGTAACATGTATTCTTAGCACATATATTTACTTAATATTTGTATAATAACGATTTTTAATTTCTTACATTTGATTAGCTAGGCATTTATAATTTAGTAGTTTTAGTTTTTCTTTTTTATGTTGTTTTATTAGTATGGGGCTACTTATTTATTTATTTTGTTCATAAACGCCCAAAAGGCATTTACAAAAAATAAAAATCAAAAACATGCTAACATACTTAATAATAAACACAGAATATACAGAAAAAATATGTGAAATTAGTTAAAAAGGATATAATAAAAAGTTTTACAAAGTAAAAAAAAAAAAACAATAATAACAAAGGTACGCAAGAAAAAACAGTAAGCATAAAAACAAAAAATGCAAAGATATAAGCTTATGAAATAAATTTTGTAAAGCAAACAATAAATAAAGTGTTAAGGTAAGTAAGAAAGACATTCTTAAGTTAAATTAATAAACAAGCAAGCATATATTATCACGAAAAAATAAGAAATAAAAATATGTATCTTTGAAATGCGTTTTTTTTTTTTTCAAGAATTAACAGTACAAGTACCTTTTACATTACATACATACATAAGTATTTACAGTGGAGTATATGCAGTAACAACTTTTTCAATGCTTACTTAGAAAGAACATAATTAAAAATATTGCCGATACTACAATGCAATTTGATATAATAGTAAAAAATAAAAAACAAGTACATGGTAATAAAAATAAACAAGTCAGTATAATGAAAGTATTAATAGACTAGAAAGGGTCCAACAAAAAAAAATAAACAGGTCGACCGGTTAAACATCAACTTCTCTAACCATGCTGAAAGTATGCAGTACCATGGAATAAACTCTCTTCGAAATCGAAGAATAATGTTAGACCAGTTATGTTTATTCAAATTAATAAATGATAAAATTCATTCTCCTAACCTACTTGAAAGACTTCCATTCCGTGTCCCATCTAGACCGACAAGACAAAATCTTCTGTTTTACACAGAAAACGCGTCAACAAACTATTTGAAACAATCCACAATATATATAATATGCGACCAATATAACTAAAGATTTACCGAGGCTGATATTTTTAGTGAAAATGTATGTAAATTTAGGTAAAAAATCGTAGAAATTTTAAGAGAAGCAGATACTTAAATGTATTATTATATACACATTTTTTCATTTCGTTTCTTTTACATTTATTATATTTGACATAATTTAAATTATTGTATAAGTGTAAACAACTTTTTTGGTGTGTGCGTGAGTGTCCCCCACTAATACACAAAGAAACTGTCAATATTTGTGTACATACTATTTGTTTACCCAATAAAATAAACAAATAAATATGTTAATTTTGCTTATTTGTATATTTTTAACCTTCTTCACTGTTTTGCAATCATAATAATAAAACCATGCTTTACTTACAATAAACGCCGACTTTTGGCACTGAACTGAACTGATTACATTACATAAACAAATTTAAAAAGCTTTTTTGGCTTAGTTTAAAAGTCTATTAACAAATTAAAAACTTTCCGAAAACCACTGAACTTTCTCATTCTGGTCAACGCGTTTAAATTATCTGGGCTAAATGTAAAATAGAAAAACATTTTCAGTGTTTAATTTAAATAGAATCACCACCGCAGACAAAATTCGGAGTTGGATTATGTAAAGGGGTTATGGTCGTATCGACGTCGTACCCAATATGTGGTTTGTAATGGGGTGAGGGAGAAAATGCAGTGTGGGGAGAGGGCTGGAATAGAATAAAAGATAACAAATCTGCAAACTTTCGACCTTCCTCATTCTGTCGTTGTAATAGTGGAAATTAACCCTCCTCCAATTTGGGCGAAGCTATATTTTAATGCCTCTAGTGAATGTTATTCGACTTTGACCTTTATAGATAATCTCCAACAACTGATTTATTCCAAAGTTCTTTCCAAAACGAATAATCTTGCTTAAAACTTCTCCGCACCAAAATGTAAATCGTAATCTTAATTTGTCGCAACAGAGAGGGAAAACATTTTCCAAAAAGTAATATGGAAGTCTAGGTATTTACTGGGCTTATGACTGTTATTGGCTAGTTTAAATGGCCACTTTACACACTGTGTAACATTCATCATTCTGCCCATGTTTACTTCGCAAAAGTCAACAGATGAAAGAGTTGAGAGAATGGTGAATACTACTGACACAGTGTGTTAAGTGACCTCTCAAACCAGCCAACGACAGGTCATAAGCCCTGTAAATGTCTAGACTTCCATATTCCCTCCTCAAAAATGTTTTCCCTCTTTGTTGCTACAAATTTACATATAACATTATTATTCGGACACTCATCATTTTTATGCAGATTTTTTTTTAAATCCTTATCTTTTGCAATATTTGAGTTTGTCCAAATGTTTGTAGACAAAATACTGTATTTCACCCCCTCCCCTTATTTAAGGTATTCTCCATCCCTGTTGTTATTTGTTAACCTTATCTTTTAGTATTTTTTGTCCAATTATAATGATTTCCTAACCTGTCGATTGGCTTAATATGTTGACATCTATTGCAATAGAGATAGGAATAATTTTTGAGAATGGAAAATAGAAGTCTAGACCTTTACAGGTCATAACATGAATTAGCTGGTTTAAGTGGCCAATTTTTACAAAGTGTAACATTCACCATTCTGTCAATGTTTAAACATACACATTTCCTCAACTCTTTCATCTGTTGACTTTTGCGAGAATTCACTTCCCTCTCTTCTCAATCCAATAAAGTACATATTATGTACTTCTGGATTACTTTCTTTCAGCACAAAGATGCTAAGGCTACCAGATTTCAGAGAGCCCCTTCGGGCAGCTTTTCTCGTTTGACAATGAGCAAATTTTCCGTGTTTGTGAGCACCGCCAAGGAGACTTATGTCCTTGGATGCGGTGTGCGGTATGTGGTGGGCAACCTGTTGACTTTTGCGAAGTAAACATGGGCAGAATGGTAAATCCACATTTCAAATCCAGCCTTGTCAACAAATATTTGTGGAAATCAAAATTGGTTATATCCAAAATTGGTAAAAAAACATTTTTTGTGGAAACACGATCAAAAGTTTTGTTTTACATAGAATACTTATTTCGAAAATGGGAAAATCCAATATTATATCATAATAGTTGTTGTCAGAAGTTTGATTCTATATCAAAATCGGCAACATCCACTCAATAACACTCAAATAACACAATAACACTCAAAACGATTAGTTTTATTTATTTTTTACTTCGTAAAAGTGACAACCCTGACGCAGACATTCTATGACAGATTAGATCAAAACTGGTTAAATCCACGAATTAATTTTATCAAAACTAGTTAAATCCATTCCGATATATCAAAATGAGTTACATCCAAATTGTATATAAGTTTTACACGGTAACTAAGTCTAATCGATCAAATCAAATAACGTAGAATACTTTTATTACCTACGTCAGACCTCCATATAGTCTAAATAACAATTTAGTCGAATAGCAATAATCAGTTTCAGAAAAGTGTTCTTTGTGAAAAAATGCTTAGTATGGATATATTATCCATTTTTGATGTTAACCGACACATTTGTACATACTCAAAATATTGTTGGCTAAATGTTTTTTATAATTAATAACGATGGAACACTTTTAAAAAAATTTAAAAAATTGCACACACAAACGCCGTTGCAGATTTCTGCTCTGTTGGAGTTTCTGCCTCTTTTGTTTTGAATGTTTAATCGTCCATCGGTTTTCTATTTCGTCCATTGTTAAAGTCGTCTTCACGAGATATTAACTCCGATTTCATTATAGTGGAAACTGACATTTATAGGGGCTATACTTACAAGTAACTACGTGCAGAACTTTGTGGAGCCAACATAGGCAATGGACGTCGATACCCAGTGTATTTATATGTAGTTATGTTTGTTGCGTTTTAAGAAAAATAACTAACGATTTTACCGTTTTTGTAAACACTTAACGGCTGACAGCATCGATCACGAGTCAGTTAAACAGAGACATATTATAATTTATATCATTCAATTAAATCTTTGTCGAAAATGTCGAAAATTTATTATCTCTTCGTTTTACGCGTCGTATCAAAACAGCGCAGACAATTTCAATATATATTCTTATTTTTATAAATGACAAATAAATAATATTTTTATTGATAACAAATAAAAATACAATATTACAGCCAAATACATTTTTTTTTACATTAATCAAATACATATATTTACATTAACGTTTCCCATTACATAAAAGGAATAAACAATTCTTGTGTAAATAATGGGGAGTGACGTCTTACAATAGATTCTTTATTTTAATCAATAATACTTTTAGAAAAACATAAATAAATTACAAAAAAGATATAGACGTGTTTTCAATTAGTGTTACATAAAAAAGTTTTTTTACTTCTTCTTTTTAGAAATCATTATTTACTAAACCACACTCACGAAGGATAGGACACTAAAAATAAAATAAAATACTTAAACTCATTAAAATAGCATTATATCAACTCATTAGTTAACCTAAAGAAAATTTGTTGATAATGATCCTTAAGATAAAAATAACTTTATTTAATTTTCTTACATATAACTTTGAATTATCTATCCTTACCTCTGTTTTGTATAAATACATTTAAATCTTTTGTAAAGATACTAGTCTCGAAGATGTCGCGAAAGCGATGAAACCGATCACTGGATATTCCAAATTTGTGGATTTAAGTATCACTAGTGTTTTATTCGTATAATAAATTACAATGAACTTCCATCAAGAATTTTCACTTACAAACTTAAATGTTTTTATAATTATTTACCCAAATATTTCAATTACGGGCGGCATTTTCAACGAGTTATTAAGAACAATATTTTGAGGTTGTCCAAATTTTTGTAGACAAGGACTGGATTCAACTCCCTGGGGATCAGTTGACATCAACATATTACAACAGAGATGAAGAACATTTTAGAGAAAGTAAGATAGAAGTTTAGGAATCTACAGGGCTTATGAACTGTCATTGGCTGGTTTAAGTGGCCACTTTACGCACTGTGTAACATTCACCATTTTTCCCATATTTAAACATATATGTACATATATTCCTTCAATTCTTTCTTCTGTTGATGTTTGTGAAGTTAAAGAGCTGAAACGTTTTTTATGCGAGTAGAGTTATTAAGAGAAAACGCGGTCCGACTTTTCTTCATCCAAAATTATTCTAGTATTTTCTCCCTAGATTATAGCACTAAAGCAATGGTTATTTACATAGGTACTAGAGATGTTTACCATTGGCGGGTCTCTATTTTTATTTTTGTTGATTAATTGTTTTTATGGGAGCTAAGATCGTTTAAAAATCCATTAAAGCGCCTAGTTTTATCTGCCGACCTCAGACGTAATTTTATTCTGATACTCTTTCTAAAAAATAAAAATAGTAAATCGGTTCAATTTTGAGGTTAGGAAAACGGAACAACGAAGCTCCGATTTCGTCGATTTTAATAAGACGTAATCAGTCCGACGTGCGCGCAGTATTGGGAAGGCATCTGATGGAAAAACTATGTTCAAATACCAGTTCATCAAAATTCCCTGTCACCGCATATCTCGCATACCTCTTAAGATTAATATATTACGACAGAGATAAATGACATTTCAATGAAGAGAATATGGAAGTTTAAGCATTTACTCGGTCATGACATCTCATTGGCTGGTTTTAATGAGCATTTTACACACTATGACATCCACTATTCTTCCATGTCTGGAAGATATAGAAGTTTAAACTATGTTCAAACTAAAATCACGTTATTCTTTCATTTAAAAGTAAAAATTGACAGCAGCTTTGTGCTGTTGGTGGATATTATTTTCAAAAAAATGTATTGCTTAAAAATAACTAAACATTTTTCTGAGCTCTAATGCTTTGGGGTAACCCCTTGCTCTCCCACGGTACAAATTTGTCCAGGTATAAAATAACTCGTATATCTCTTATATGAGAATGAATTTAACGTAACTGCTGGTACATGTTTGAATATTCTCAGCCATTTTTAAGGAATAAGATCCATATAATTACTCCTCGGCCGCGATTATGAACGGCTATCTTCATCGGTATATACTGAGACAGTATAAACTGATATTTATGTAGAAATTGTGAACATTAGTATCATAATTCAAAATATCTTCGACGGTAACCGGTAATTGAACATGTTTAGATAAAATTAAAGAAAAGTTTGCACACATATTCTATTTTTCCTACAGAAAACTTAATTTTACTTTGTAGATAAAATTGAAGATAAATTTCAACGTCCCATTAGATTACGTACCCTGGGGAACAGTTTTGCGTAGAGCTGTCACCCGTTTGGTTGTGTAAAATGACTACTTTACAAACCTCAACATCATAACGATAGCAACTAAGTTTTTTTTTTTTTAATTTTTGTGGTTTAATTATAATAGGGGTTTTCAAATTTTTTTTTTGTAAATAAATAGTATTGGAAAAAGGACAATTTTTTATATTGTAATTGCCTGGCGGTACAAATTTGTGCCGCATTTAAAAAAAAATAATAAGAGTTTTAAAACACGCTTGAAATATATAATCATTTTCTAAGCTATAAATAACATAATTCAAAATGAATATGTTTAAAAACTCTACTTAAGGTGATTCTAAACGAAAATATGAAACAAATTATTCATAGATGGCGCTTTTATATTTTTCTATTGAAAAATGCCATTTTTATGTTCAATTTCAATGGAAATTTTACAATACTTGGTTTGCGGAAACTCAACACTCATTTATCTATTTTTTTGTTTTGTACACCATTTTGTAAAAAAAGGACCTTAATTATATTGTTGTGGTATTTGTTACATTCAATATCTTGTAAAGTTTCCGCAAATCAATTTTTGTAAAATTTCCATTGAAAATAAACGTAAAAGTAGAATTTTTCAATAAAAACATGATAAAAGTGCCATCTATGAATAATAAGTTTCATATTTTCGTTTAGAATAACCTTTATCTGTGTTCAGGGATCAAAGGGTTAAAGCAAAACTGTAAGCAGCTTTAGTAACTGTGATCTAAAATAATGCCAAGGAATAAGAAAATTTATGCACCGCCACGCTTCTGGTATGGCGTCTTTATCTATAGTACTTACTCCTGGTAACCAGGAGTGGCCTCCGTGACGTCACGCAGTGCACTTTGTACGGAATCTATAGCACCTGTTCACGTACACCGTACACCGTACACCAACTACTATAGCCGTCCGTGTGCGGGTATAGGCGTACAGGGTGGAAGATAATGCATAGATAAAAGAAAAACACTTTTTAAATGATCTACTGACCCCAATATTATACGAGAAATCACGCCAATCTTCATGCAATATTATGCGTGCAATATTAACCCAATATTATGAGCTATAAAATACAACCGTGTAAATAA